>NW_024962252.1:59568422-59769474 GCF_019238085.1 Lagopus leucura | reverse complement strand
GGGGGGTTGGACTCGATGATCTCTGGAGGTCCCTTCCAACCCCTGCAATTCTGTGACTCTGTGATTCTGTGATATGATGCTTTCCTTCTTTGCAAATAGAGCTGTGCTTACGTTTGTGTTTGGCAGCGCAGATCAACATTATCAAGTCATGTCTCATTAGCAGTGTGAAGTAGTGGACAATGTCATTTTGTTATTTCATAGCCTTCTATCTCACTGCTACAGGTTCCTGATTTGGGCCCATATATATGGGCCCTCATAGCATAGTCCTTCTGATTTATACCTAACAGAGAGTCATTAAGGCACACTTGGGCCTTGTGTCTTAGGCACACTTGGCCTTCTTCACAGCTCTGCTCACATCACCATACAGGCATGTACCACTTCTGCCTGGCCCTAGCTGCCTTTGTGAAATGGTAACAGTTCAGCCAAGTTAGCTCAAAAAAATGAAAACAAATTATTCAACTTGCCCAGCTGCATGGTTCAACGCATCCCTGCAGAAAGTCAATATGTTTTGTGCCCAAGTATGTGTTCAAAAACTGCTCTCCATTTACATCAAGAGGAATTCCCTTCTCAACACCATTCCAGCAGAAAATAGGTTTCTCTCTCCATGGAATATGCTGCAATGCTCCAAGCTCAGTCCAATACGTCTTCAGCTTGTTTCAGGAAAACACAGCTACCTGTTGGACAAAAGAGCAGCAGCTACAGTCAGGAAGTATGCTGGAGCAAGGCAGAAGGCAAACCATCTCCTGGGAGGCGATGCTGTGCGAACTGTCAGCAGGACGGGCAGAGGGAAATAAATCAAAATGGGAAGCCTGAGGAACGGGAGGTAATAGAGAACATGGTGAAGGATGAGAGAGAAGTATGGAGAGCTCAAACACTCTTGGTCAGATACACCTGGGTATGGATTGTTTGGGTGGGAGGGTCAAATAAGCCCATATTTATGAGAGATGAGGTGTCAACCAATAATGCTACCACAAAGATTGCACAATTTCTGACCTACAGCTCTCTGTGTTGCTGACTGTGATCAGTCAGCACCCTCCCTGCAGCAGCAAGACAATTCCCATGGCCCTCCAGCCTTCTCCCAGCTAGGACCTGTCACTGGGTGATTGGCATCTGTGGAATGCTCTGGAGGTGCCAACACCAAGGTCTTCTTCTCCACATTGCCCACACAGAAAATATCCATGTTGGGATATCTGCTCTTGGTTTTTGTGTCTTCTCCTCTGCTTGCTCAGATGCTGTACTCTGATGGTTTTGGAGTGATTTCACTGTGGAACACCCACGGTGTTCTCACACAGATCAGTGCCTCCTTTCAGGAGGAGCCTGCTGGAGTCTTCTTCTAACCCTGTAGCCCTTGATGGCCTTCCTGCATAGTCTTCTGCTGCTGGTTCTGCTGGGGAGAGGAAATTGCCTGCCCCCAACACACATGCTGTATCCATGCAGCATGAAGTGGCTTCTCTACTTCGTGCAGACAGTTGTGCCATCCTTTTTGCTAACTTGTCATCACCCTGACCCAGGGCTGCCTCTATGCCTGCCACCTGTGCCTGCTGACCTCAGTCTTCTCCCTTCAGGAGAGCAGCTAGGGTGGCCTCTGACCAATTCCTACAATGTCTTGCTTCTGCAGTGCTCTGCATAGCAGTCAGGGCACAGCCATTACCTCCAGACAAATGCAGTCTGACTGCATCAGCTGAGAGGTTTACAAACTCAAGAGGTAGGGTGCGTAGCATCTCCCTGTGGGATCAGGAGCAGTCCTATTTTCACATAGGTTTTACTTAGAATAAAGTAGAATAAAGGCTCCTCTGATGTTTCGTGGCCAACAAAGGCTCTGAAATTCAGAATCTCAGGAATCTCAAGGAAGGTGGAAGTTCATCTGAAATTGGAAAGATTATATTTTCCATCCCACTGTACTTCCAGCTTCCCAAGAATTTTCCTTCGAAGGCTTCACTGCTCCCAGATATTTCTCCAGTTATTTCCCATACAGGATTGTCACTGTAGAGAACAAGCAGACAGCAGAGTTTCGGAAAGCAAAGTACAGGGCTGTTGGTGAGCATTGACTTCCACAAAAAAACATCTCACTAAGTAGTAGCACCACAGAGGCAAATATATTAAATGTCTGATTTTGGAGAGGAGTTTCCAAGGGGTGAGTTTGACAGAGCAGCAGGTTACTGCTTTGTTGATGACTGGAGGAAGAATGCAGATTTGTGCTAAAGGAGAAATTCCACTTTTCCCATCCTTTTTCTCAAGTCTGGGTATGGACAATTCGCATCTGGGAAAGCAAGTGTCAGCACAGCTCCCGCAATGAGGAGAAGGGGTATCATGGGGAGGCATCTAGCTTTGCAGCCCTTGGGAAGGGGACTCCCATGATTTGCTCTGCTCTGATGCCTGGCCACCAGGGAGTAGATAAGCTTGGGCAGCTTGCAGAAACTATGAGATGAAACTATTCTTTTCCCTCTGATAAACGGGAGCTGGTGTTGAACCTATTACTCAGATTATGGTGGATCTGAATTTGTTTTCCCTTGAGCAGCAGCTACAGAGACAGATTTGTTGGATTAGGTTTCACTTTTTGTGTAAAATGACTTAACTGGGTAGATAAAACTTAATATATTTGTGAAGCCTAATGTGTTTCCCAGAGACTTGATCACAATAATGTCTTATGAATGCCTTGCAGATTGTTTAATGAGTTATTTTTCTCCCTCTCAGACTGTTAATAATAAATTATAAATATAAGGAATATACAGACTGTTGGAAATAATTTCACTAATATGATCTCAGCTGCAAAATTCATTCTCTTGCCTCTTACTACCTCTGAGCAAGAGCTTTTTCACTTTCATTTGCTTTTTCATTCAGGATTTGGGTGTTGAGGAGTCCCCCCGCACTTCTCACATGATAGGAAGATCACAGGGCTCAGAAGGCTGTGGGTATCAAGGCAGGTCAGCCTCACAATTCATGAGGTGAAAGGGGAAACCAGCTAGCTCTGTGTACACAGTTTTTACCTTCGTTAAAGCAGAGATGGAAAAGGCAGAGAAGTTTCTGTGACAGCTGAGGAGGGATAAGACTTGTTTCAAGACTGTAGCATAGGACTAGGACCAGGCTGTCTACTACATCTACTTGCCATGGTCTTTACATGAGGTCTAGTGTGAGTCACATCCATCTCAGATTTTTCTGTCTCAAGGATTTGTGCCCAAGCTAATTACACAGGGAACCTGGGCAGGTAACAGAGAAGGGGGTGAGTGACTCTTCCCATTTGTCTTAGATATTTTCTCTAATCTAGGGTGAGCTGCCCTTAAAGCTGCCCATATCTTGCAGCTGACAAGGGAGGAAAACCAGCCTAATTACTCGCACCTAGTGTTTGTGCATTCATACATATTCTACAAGCAAGACTTACAATAAAACCCTTGTCCTGGGGTTTTCTCTGCCTAAACCTTGGCACTTCAGCAGACCAAGGCTTCACTACATAAATGAAGAAAGTACGAGATGGGCAGGTCAGCACTTTTGGCGTTGCTCATTAGGCTGACTCACAGATGGGCTACAAAGCCAGGTAAATGAGGATTACTCACTGCTCCTCTGTTTGGCTGATCAGAGCTCAGCTCTCTCCAAAGGCAAGTTGCAACTTTACAAGCTGAAGGAGAGCAGCACCTGCAGCTGGGCTCAGGTGGCTGTTTGGACAAGTAGAAGTCAACCTACATGGCTGGACACAGCAGTGCAGGACTCTGACATACCACATGCTGCAGAAGGGCTGGGAGGAACATACTGGCTTTTCTGTTCCAGACATAGATATCTTTGTAACTTTGAAATACGGGGTGTGGATTCCTCACAGGTTGACACCCAGCTGTCAGAAATGACACACGCTGAATGACATCTGAATGGCAGAAGCTGAGAAAAGTTCTTCTGACCTACCCCAAATGTTACAAAATGGGCACCTTTTCCCTGCTTCCACAAGGAGTGTTTTAACCTCCACTTACCTCCCCAAGTCCCTGTCTACATGAAACTGTCATTTTAAAAAGCACTGCTTTGGGCTGTTGCTCCAGAAATCAGAAACCTCTGTAGGTCAGTATTCAATAACCTTGTACTAAACTGTGTGGTCACTATTGCCCTTGTGTTACTCTAAGCTGCTGGCACTCACCAGAAGTTCTGTTTTAAAAATACGTACTCATGACTATGCTTTCACCATGCTGACTTACTGAAATAGCTCCCGTATGGCAAACACTCCTCCATGATCGCTCCTCTCTCTTGCCGCATTACTTGTACAGCAGCTGCTCCTTTGGTTGTCAGACCCTCACAGCATATCACCCACCTCTCCTACGTCTGGCAGGGAGCTAGGAAACATTTGCATATTTCCACACAATGGTAAAATTGTTATTTTTAGAGAATAAGTAGAAAAGGGAGATTTCTGCCAAAAATATGTGGCACGGTTCTTAGAACGAAATCGTGCGTCAGGCGTTAATTCAGCCTCTAGTTATTATCACAGAATACACAGAACGGCCCAGGTTGGAAGGGACCTCATGGGTCATGAATCTCCAACTTCCCTGCTACAGGCAGAGCCACCAACCTCCACATTTAATACTAGAGCAGGCTGCCCAGGGCACTAGGAAGGAGGATAAGATATCCCTAGAAGTGATAATGCTGCAGCTGCTGGCTGGAAGAACTCTGGGCCTGCTAGTACCAAATCACAATGAAACTCCTGTGATTGGAACTGTAGCTTGTTTATAGGGACAGCTTAAACAACATTAGTAGGAGAGGGAGAGGATGGGAAAGAATATCTGATTAGCAATTGTATTTAATGTACAGAGGAACAGGTGATGAACCAAAAATGCTGTTTTTCAAGTACTAAAAATAACACCAAACACAATGGATCTGCGTTCAGGCCACCAAAAGAGAAAACACTGTGAAGCAAGCAGGTGGGGTTGATTTCAATGTGAGGAGGAAGCCTCCCTCTCAAGCTATCCACTTTCTTTTCAAAGAGGCTCTTGCAGCAGGCAGGGATCAAGTAATTACTGTGCCCCTGTTCACAAGATATCTCAGAATAGTAACAGACCACACACCCAGGAGATGATTAAAGGAAGTCAGGGGTCAGGAACACAGAAAAGCTTGTGATACAGAAGAGGAGATTTGCATGGCCATTAATATTTCATGACTTAGCAGCCATGTGGTTCAGAACAACTATCTGCACGATAAAGGAGAATTGTCTGCTGCCAGGTTGCATATTTCAGGACATACCTGAGTCATAAAGGCATTATTTATGTGCCTTTACCCATGAACAGAAGGCAGCTGCCTCTTGATTCTTGCATCTCTCTGAGGCAACCTGGAAGCCCCGGCTGAACAGGATTGGTGTGGGGCTCTGCCCTGTGTTACGCCTCTGTGCAGGGTGAGCTTCAGCTCAAAGCCAAAGCATATGTAGGATTTTTCTGACTGCAGGCATACAGGGGCTGAAAAAAATAAAAGAGATGCTGCACTGTTGGTACATCTCTTTAGCCATTATTCCAACTCATGAAACAAAAGTGCTATTTATGTGCAAGCGCATAGGTAGCAGTACAGGAGCAGGCCTTGTGTTTGCTGCCCATTATAGAAACATCAAATCTGGTAATTAAATCTAAAAAAAAAAAAAAAAGACCATAAATGGCTACTTTTTCCCCAGTGAAAAGAGGAAGATGTGTCAGGGATTGAACAGAAGCATTTCATCCTAGGATTTTAGCAATTCTTTTTCATAGGATTTAATTCTGAGTGAACTGAGACTGCAGTGGCAGCAAGGCAGGTCCTTTCCTCTCACAAAATAAAACAAAGCTTGGAATTTTCCCTGTCTGCACATGCTTGCATGTGGCTGGAATACACAAGGGGAGCATGTGGTAGGGCTGACTCACCAGCACAACCAGACTCTCCTGTTGCTGCCAACCACTGATGCAACTTCTTCCCTGCCTTTTCGAGGGGGGATTCTCCCTTTCCAGAGCTGCCATCAGTGAGGAGACTTGATGCAGATGGAACACTGAGAGCAAAAGAGATGCTGCCTGGTGTCCAGTGGGATCCCTCCAAAGAAGAAAGCATATTAGCATTGCTTATCAGAGCTCTACTGTTCTGATTCTTGTAGTGGGGTAGGTGGGAGTGTAGAAAAACATGAGAGAAAATGAAGAGTTGTAGGAAGGACAAAAAAAAAAAAAAAAAAAAAAAAGCAAAAAGCAAAGCACCAGAAATGTGCCCAGCATTCTACTGACAAGTCCTTTTCCAGAGATCATGAAGCTGAAGTGACTGATTGTGCCTGCCCTGATGGCTCAGTCTGCGTACATTGCAAATTACTCAGCTGTGGACCCCATTGAATCCACCTGAAGAATTCTCAGATCATGGGGCAAAATATAGCTCACAGGGATTAGTGATAGCAAACTGTAAGAGGAGAGGGTGACAAGGGAGAAATTGGTCTGAGGCAGAGTTATTTACCACTTCAGTCCCTCCTAAAAAGTCACTAGTTTAACTATTTCAGTCTTTGGTTTCTCATTCATTTTACTTGCCAGAGTGGAAACCATTTATTTCAAGGTTATTTCATAGAGGCAACTCAGAAGACAAATCTAGAGTCAGTGAAAGTTGTACTTCATCTGTATAATTTATGATTATCGCTGTGATGTATGTGACAGCTAACATAACACAGATGTTTACTTCAACGAGATAAAAGCTAAGAGAGGCTTGACTGAGGAACTAAATCCCTGCTTCTCACCTTCCCCTACTTCCAGAAGCTGGCCAACAGAACATTCGGTTGCCAGCCGAATTATCTTGAGCACAACTAAAAATAAATCAGCCAACGCTGGCCTTTGTTGAGATAAGTGGTATGACTGATTTGGTATTCCTGATTTTGCTTTATACCTATCTGCTAACAACAGCTCTTATTTTAGAAATCCAAAGTCCTGTCTTTCACAAGGAGTATTTATCTTTTTCCCTCAAAAGCAAGCAGAAAGCTCACTGCAAAATCAGTATCCCAAGTGCAGCTGCTCACAGCTACAAGCCTGAGGCTACAAGAGTTGTTGTTCTTGCAGCAAAGTTAATTATTTTAAGGCATTTCAGTTTCAAAAATCATATGGCAACCTGAGAACTGAAGAGGCAGAACCTCAGGTGGTGATTGCACAAGAGGCCTGGTTTTCATGCTAACTTTTGTTCCCAAACACGGTCAAGGAGGAGTGATATTAACAAAGTAAAAGGCAGTGCCCAGAACACAGATAGGGATCAAAAAAAAACCTCATCCGATTTTAAGCTCATATCTCAAATGGTGTATGTCACGAGTATCCTCTCCTGCACCCAGTAACACTTGAACAGTGTTGTTAGGGAATAATGCAGAACGCTGCATCTTTTCCAGCTCCTTGAACTTACTGTGTGTTATAATAGAACTGCATTTGTAAAGGGCATCAAGTATTGAGTCATCTCTGCACTGTAGGGATAACTCTGGTTAGTCAATAGCTCAAAGCGATACAACCTGAGCCTTCAAACACGTGAGAATATCTGTGTGCTTGGCTCTAGAATACTGCGAGCACCAGAGAGGCCCTGGGAGCAGCCATGTCATTTCCTGAAAAGCTGTTGAAAATGTAAGCAATCTTGATGTTGTACTGTCTGATGATACAAAACGTCCAACAAGTTAAACACGATGTGTTAGATACTCCTGCACTACAATCATGCACATCTCCTACATCATACTGCGAAATTCTACCTCATACCACTAAGGCTGCAACACAATCCAGCTATGCCTGTTTTGCTGCTGCTCACAAGCACCAACCATATCCCTGCTGTTGTGTTCCACCAGTTAGGAGACAATGCAGCGCTGGTCCCCTTAGCTACATCTGTCCCTTGGTTTCTCCTCTGCTGTGCTGAGAGAGAATGCAGGATGCGGCTCAGTCCATGCAGAGCTGCAGCACAGAGGCAGTGATGAGCCCCAGCCAAACCAAAGCAAGAGAGAGCCATCTTTGGGGCTGCTGATACACACCGAGGTAATTTGCTCTGAAAATGGGACTCAGATGGTTGAGAAGTCGTGCAGTTTTTTTGTTCTGTGGGCTTGATTAAATAAGAAGTCAAAGCTATTTTGTTTTGCTTATGTGCTTTATTTTCAAGTACATTCAATAAGACCCTCGTACACTGTGATGATAAAAGAGGCTCAGCTCTGTTCTGTCTAAGCACTTCACAGTCTCAAACAGTTATCCACACCTGGCGCTGCTACAGTGCTTCTGTTAACCTCACTGCACAGATGGGGACCTGAGTTACAAGGGTTCAGAACACGAGCAACAAAAGCACTTGAGTGAAACAGCGCTGAGCTTCTTCACGGAGAGCTAGAGAGGGGAATTCAGAAGTGGCTCTGCAGGGCCCTCAGAGGCTGTGCAGGTGGAGCAAGCAGGAGATGCCCAACCAGCCGAGCCACTGGGACCAGCCCATCCCCTGTGCACTCAAGCAGGAATGCTGTCTGTGCACCAGCCATTTTCTTTTCCTTGTCACTAAATACGGCCAAAAGAAGGTAAGGTGATGGTGCTTTAATTTGTGGAATAACATAAAAGGACTTAGCTGCTGAAAACCGAGGTAATCACATTCTCTCTGTGTTGATAACTGAATAATGCTTAATTTCTGCTTCAGATGGCTGTGCGTTTTTTTGATGTGGCTGCAAGGCATTTGCCCAAAATTGCACAAATCATTGCTGTTGCAAGAAGTATCTCAAACCCAGGTGTTCCAAGTGTTTGTTCTGTGCCCTTGTCATTGAGACATTCCAATTCTGTCTAGGTTGATGGAGCCACATAGATTTAAATAGGCTTCCTTAGTAGTCTCACATTTTGCAATTTCTGATTGAGACCTAAGATGGTGCTTGCAGTCTTTCTATCCCAAGAATGAACAGTACCAACTGGCCATCCTAAGGGAAACTTTTGAGTATGAAATGTAAGACAGCACAGTGGGGGGCAGGGCAAAACATCAGAAGAAAATGATGTGAAATTCAAATCAGGCTGAAAAAGGGAAAGATTTCCGATAAATTAACAAGTTTGATTAAGATAAAAGGGAGATATGGCAAATCAGCTCTTCAAGGACTGAGATAATTTCAATTTTCTTCACTTAATATTCGAACATGCAGTCTCTGATGAACTTCTCGTTAACATAGCACGGGCTTCTTGAGAATGCTGCTCTTGTTTACATTTGTTTCCTTCTCCTGACTCATTTGAAATCCAAACTGCTTTTACTCATCTGCTCAGGACAGAATTCAAAGCTCTAACATGATTGTTTATCTTCTTTCAATCCTCAAAGGAGTACATTTCCTATTTTCTCTTAGAAACAAAGCTGAATCCCACAGAAGAGCTGCTTCATTCATTGCCTTTCAGGGAAAGAATCAACATTATCTCATCACTAAGGTTATACAGGAGAAGTCATCCAAGACCATGCAAGTAATGGCCTTGTGGCCTCCTTTTCTTTGCAGTACTGGATTTGCTTCCTATGAAACGATCCAGAAATGCCCTAGAAAAGTATGCATGTGAAGGTCTTCAAATGGCACCTGTGTTAAATACAGGACATGGATTTTGACATGCTAATTAACATAACAACATTCCAGAATTGGTAAGAGATACTTAAACTTTTGGACATTAACAGGTAGGCTAGCAAAAAAAAACCAACCCCATGCTCCCTGCACCTTGATTTTACCATGTATTCCATAACATCTGAGGCAAAGACCTTAAAAGATTAATTTGAAAAAAGGCTGTGCTCCAGAAAGAGCATATGCATATGAGTGATATGCAGTATCTTGTCATTCTGCAATCTGAACTGAACAAGGTACATTGCTACAACAAATTCTTAAAATCAGTCTGAAAGGTGCACAGAACTAATAAGATACTATCACACTGTGCATTTCCAATGTGTATCCTACAATGAAACTCCAAGAGTGTTCCTTGTATCTTTACTCTTGCTTGCTGAACATGCCTTTTTACAGTAATAACTTCAATTAAAAAAATATATTCCTTCAAAACACTGCCTTACAAGTTAGAGTCTGATCCATCTTCCATGATTAAAAAAAAGAAAAGCTTTGGATACAAAATATGGGGTTTCAGGGTTCTGTATTTTGTAATTTAAAATACTATGAAAGCAAACCAGAAGTAGCACCCAAACAATTGCTTGCTTCATGATTGACCTATTGCAAAAGGAGCTGGGACATTCTTAGTTTCAGACAATAAAATTGCCACTGCTCTTAGTGCACTGAAAATCAACAGAATTCATTCTGAAAAGGTCCCAATAACTAAAGCCATTTCTCTCCTTAGTCCCTCGGCTGCATCACTGATTGACAAATAGATAAAATTTAGATTTTTGATCTCATTGACATTTTGTTTACAAAATTTCGATTTCATTTACTGAAGAGCTGCTGAAATAACACAATGTTGAGAGGTGCGATATTATTTTGTGTTTTACTTGAACCTCACCTCTGGGTTTACTACTCAGAAGAGTCAACCTTGCTTGCTGCTGCTGATAAAAACACTCTGAAAATGCAGTGACAGAAATTCAAAAAAGGCAACTATGTTCTACTATTTTATAACAAATAGTTTGAAATGTATGATTTGGGAAGTTTATCTGGTTTATTGTGGTTGATAATTTTCAGGAGAGATCAACTCAGAATGAATGGGCTGTCAATTTCCTATTTTTTTACTGAGAACTCAATATATTACTTTCACTGGTAGACTTGAACAGCAAAGTGAAAGGAGTCATTTCAGACACTGCATTTTACACCCATTGGTAACAATACTCTCACTACTTAGATAAAGACAATGGTTATGTTTGTATTTCCTCAAGGGAATTACAGTAATCATATTATAAATATTGAGAAGAAATATAGTAGTGAGACCACCAGCCACAAGCATACCAAAACACTTACAAAGAAAACAGTGGTAGGTTAATAGTCAGCTCTGCTGGTAGAAGTATTGCAGTCAACAATTTTTACATCTAACATAGATTTGTAGACCAAAGGAGAACAATTGCAAGTGCAAACATGATCACAGATAGGACTGACTGTATTCTCATGGTGCAGGAGACACAGAAGATCATCATAATTCTGTTTTCTATGGGTGGATAAAGAATGAGTTTGCACAGTGCATATATGCTAGACAGTCAAAGACAGAACAGAAAGTGAGGGTGTGCCCACACTTCAGTAAGCCAGGGCTGCAGCACACAAGCTGGGGTTTACAACCAGAGTAACAGCAAAGACCTCAAGGGCTGCTTTACCTCATCAGGTGACACACACCAAACAAGATATCTATAGCTTTACTGCAATTAACTACCAAGATTAAAACTGGTTCAGAAATAACTATATGCCACCAATGTCTTGAGGTTCGTGATGGAAGAAGTCTTTGAATGCTAATTCAAAGTAGATCTTTCATTCTTTCTAGAACGGTGTACCTAAACATTGATATTTAGCCTCCCCTGCCCTTTTCTGCCAGACTCCTAGAGGTGTTGCATTTGGCTTTATCTATTCTCCACTTATTTCTGAAGCACAGATTTTTATTTAAATTTTGAGGTAGGATGACTTAATCACTTCAGTAAATAAAATATCATAGAATCATGGAATGGTTTGGTTTGGAAGGAACCTTTGAGATATAATTCCAACCCCCCGCAATAGGCAGGGACACCTCCCACTAAATCAGGTTGCTCAAAGTCCCATCCAGCCTGGCCTTGAATGCCCCCAGGGAGGGGGCATCCACAACCTCTCTGGGTAACTTGTTCCACTGTCTTGCCACCCTCACAATAAACAGCTTCTTTTTAATATCTAGTCTAAATCTATCCTCTTCCAGTTTAAAGACATTTCCCCTCATTCTGCCACTACCTATCCTTATAAAAAGTCCCTCCCCAGTTTTCCTGTAGTCCCCCTCCAGCTACTGAAGGCTGCTATAATGTCTCCTGAGCCTTTTCTTCTCCAGGCTGAAGAGCCCCAACTCACTCAGCCTGTCCTTGTAGGAGAGGTGCCCCAGCACCAGATTTTTTGATCATCTTTGTGGCCCTCCTCTGGACCCGCTCCAAGTTCCATGTCCTTCTTGTGTTGATGGCCCCAGAACTGGACGCAGTACTCCAGATGGGATCTCATGAGAGCAGAGCAGAGGGACAGAATCACCTCCCTTGACCTACTTGTCAAGCTTTTCTTGATGAAACCAAGGATATGGTTGGCCTTCTGGGCTGCAAGTGCGCATTGCCAGCTCATGTTGAATCTCTCATCAACCAACACTCCCAAATCCATCTTCTCAGAGCTGCTCTCAAGACATTCTCTGCTCAACCTCTATTTGTGCATGGGATTGCCCTGACCAGGTGCAGGACCTTGCACTTGGCCTTGTTGAACTTCATGATGTTGGCACAGGCCCACCTCAAGCCTGTCCAGGTCTCTGTGGATAGCATTCCTTTCCTCTCGTGTGTTGACTGCACCACTTAGCTTGGTGTTATCTGCAAACTTGCTGAGAGTGCACTCAATCCCACTGTCCATGTTGCCTACAAAGATGTTAAATAGCACCCATACCAGCACACCGATCCCTGAGAAACGTCACTTATACTTATCACTGGTCTCCACATTGAAACGTTGACCACAGCTCTCCGAGTGCGACCATCCAGCCAATTCTGTATCCAGTGAGTGATCCATCAATCAATTCCATTTTTTTCTCCAATTTGGCAACTGGGATGTCATGAAGTTAAATAATGAAGAGGTATACATATCAATGCATACATATCAATGAAAGTTTTAAAACACAATTTCTTCTCCAAAATATGTTTCTCACTAGCTAGGGTGACAGTGACCAGAATAAACCAAAACAGTTGGCTTTAGTACAAAGTACTTCTATTTTTGCACCAACATTTGTAACAGCTATGCTTAAAGAATTATGGTAACATCATCATCACTCGGTCATCTCCAAGAAATTTATGAAAGCGGTGCATCCGCAAATCTATAATCAACATGTGTACTTCATGTTTATGGTAAGTAACGCACTTGTCTGGTTTACAGTTACACAGATAACACAGCATAGCCAATAAGCTGTCCTTGGCTATCCTGGAAAATTTAATGAAAATTTAAGTCTCTTCAGCATGTGACAACTTTCATAACGGTGCTAAAAGCATTAATGAAAATTGAAGTGTGAAAAATGTACATTCTTTATTCTGCTGTTTAGATACAGAATAAAATTTAACTTTTTCAGAAAATAAAATTATAGCTACAGCTTTGAGAGCTGTCAATTTGCTTTCGAGGATAAAGTACATGCACTTTTTCCAGTTATTTTATTGCACATAATGTACAGTCATAATTGGTGTTTTATTTACATGTGTTTTGGCAATGTCCATGTGGCCTCCCCCCCTCCCCCAAATACATTATTTTGCACAAACAAAACTTTAAATGTTTCACACAAATTGCCATAATACAAGTAGAAGCATATATGTATATATGTATACTTTTTAAAATTAATTCTTCCAATGAGATTCACATCTCAGCTAATCTCTGCCTCGGGAGTCAGGTTCCTCCCCGTTAGTCAGTCGTCAGATGGACATCCCAGCTGCAAGGAATCAGCACTGCAAGTCACCGCCTGCTGTGCCTCCCACCCACTCCTATGCAGAACCAAACCACCTGCAATTAGTGCGCAGGCACATAGAAGGAAGAGCACTGTACTTTTGCTAACCAGTTTGATTCAACATTGATTACCATGTGTTAATGTTACTGCTTGTGTTATTTGAACGGTATTTCATTAATAGTGTTTTAGGAAAATGTATCAAATATATTCAAAACAAGTTCCAATAACAATTATGAACTTTCACCACAGGAATGTGTTATTCAGATTTCATTCTGTACAATGTGCTAGTTACAGTGACTGCTACTATTACCCAAATATGAGTATATGAAACTTAAATTATTCGTAAGCATGCTTCTCCCAAGTTAAAATGATCTCTTAATGGACAGCAAAACACTTCAATGCTTCCCTGCATTTTCAGGTCAGAAAACTTTTTAGTGGTCCCCCTCAAAGAGTCCATCTAGAAATAAACCATTATGCTTTTACATACTTTTTAGAGGTCTGTTCAAATAAATATCAGTATCGTCAGCATATTTCATTAAAAATATCTGAAAGACATCCCTGAAGACTCTATAAAGTATTTCCTAAATTGCTAACAGAAAAAAACTATCAGAGAAGTAAAATTTGTTATAATTTGCACAACATTTCACTTAAGAAATCAATAGCACTGCTCAGGTTATATTTTAAAAGGCATTGTGGTGTTTTTGCTTATATTCTGAGCTATTTACAAGAAAAAAAAAATGTTTCTCCTAAAATTAATCCATGTTACTGGACAGACCAGCAATTCTATACATGTCTTGAATGTAAGATCTTTCAAATGTAAAGTGAATTTAACCACGGAAGAAAATAAGGAACAATCCAGCTTCAGTGATGCTGAAATACTGAAGGCATCCTCCCACAAATACAGTTCTAAAAATAGCCTGTTTCTTTTCAATAAGCAAAGTATAAAATAAATGTTCAGGCAGGCATTTAATGTAAACTGAGAAATCCATTTGATGGTCAAAAGCAATTATTATAAAATTTGGATTTTAAGGGCTTCCATTATTTTGCTTTCTTTCTGCTTTAAAATACTTCAGAATTTAGGGCAATTCTCAGGACTTTAAAGAATGAGATGAAAATGCACTGTGGACCAAGTATGACAGTAGTTCACATCTAATGAAAAATAGAAAGCATTAGAAACATTGAAGAAAAAGTAGTAGTTTTAGGAATAGAACTATTTTTCAATACATAACATCAATTATTTATCCTATCTGAATAGTTTCACTTACACTGGAGAATGCTTCACAGAATTTAAATATGCGCCTCTGATGAAACATTCAAAGGATATAAATTAGTGACTCTGAAATGACACTCGTGCCATCACTTAATCAAAGTTTCCTAATGTTATCTGTTGAAAATGCCTTTTTTTGTTGTTTCATCATCTGCCTGTGACTGACTTTTAGGATAGCAGCATGTTTGTGATCTGTTCAAATTTCTGTACAAGTGAAACTATTCTAAATATACTGATAGAAATCTAACTGTACCTATGAGTTTCTGTAGAACAAACTAAAAGCTACACATCCTTATAAAACAAACATCTTCATCGTGGCTCACTTGTTTTTCTTCCATAAAATAAAGATGCATACAATTTCAATTATTATCAATACTGGAAGAACTTCTTAAGATTTTATATCGCGTGGACTTTGAAATGCTTAGTTTGAAACACCATAAATGTTGAAAAATCTCCTTATCTGAATTTTTACTATAGACACGAAAATAAATGGGGTTTTTCACCAAGGCTGTTGATATCTGAAGAGTGATCTACATCAACAGTCTCCTTTGACATTAGCTGTAATGACTGTTCCCCTTAAGATTGCAAAACTACCCATGCTGTGGAAAGGAGCCTCAGACAACAGAAGCGGCAAGAGAAACGTTTCCGTAAAAATCATCTGCATAGAGGTACAATCAAAACAGCGTTTTCCCCGTTTCGATTCCCTGCATTCATGTTGCTACAGTCATCCGCAGGGATAAAGATTACATAAAGGCAGACATGGGATTTGAAATGGCTGTTGCTTGGAAATTTAGTGAAAGGTGTGTTTTTATACTTTCTACAGTCATTAGGAAATGATCCGTTCTGACCTTTGGCTTACAGAAATTGTACTCCCCTGAGCTATGTAATACTGATAGACTATAGCAGAAGTACAAAATATTACATGAAAATAGCACGGCATGAAGAAAATAAGGCACTTTTGACAAGGGAATAAAAGAAGATTTTGTATTTCAACGTACTGCTAATCACATCTAGATGTATTTTGTGCTTGGAAATGTACCATGATGCAACAGGTGCCCAAGCCATCCAATCACCAATTGCAACAAGATTAACTGCAACCTCTGAATGGTTCAACAAAGAATCAAACTGGTTTCTGTACACCATCATGATTTACCAATACACTGGCATCTATGCTCTTTTGCTGTGAGCTGACAGTAATTATTTTAGAGAAAGAAGAAGAAAGTGTGGAATTAGTAATGCAGATGCTGAAAGGCAAGTGGCAAGACTACAAGAAGAATGCCTCAAAAAAAAAAAAAAAAAAAAGCTACTTTGTTCCCTTATCTACTGGCACCTAATCCCCAAGGTAAAAGGCCAGAACGACCAAAGCCAACTTAATAGTAGTGTGCAGAATGTCAGCCGACAAACAACATAAAAACAAGTCACGTTGTGTTATCTGTGGTCACGTTCTTCAGGGTTAGTCCAGTAACTCAAGACTTTACATTCTTCCGTCTTTATTCGTTTACTTTAATTAAACATGTAATGGTTAATAAACAGACATAGTCCAGAGTTAGTAGGTTGGTATTATAACATTTATTAAAATAATGCTATGGGTTAATAGAAACAGCAAAGAACCAAAGAATTAAAATGCAAGCTATGTAAAAACCCAACTAAAACCCAAATATGTCTAATGTATTCATCCAGTAGCTAACTAAAAGCCCAAGAAAGACAACACTCCCAATATAATAAAGTACTGCAAAACAATTGGCAATTTCTCTGTTATCAAAATTGTGGGTTTTGCATTTTGTATCCTTTTTTTCTCAATCAGGAAAAAAATTCTTTTTGAATGTTATATAACATACATATAAAACAAGATAGAAAAATACATTATAAACTTGTAACAATGGCTGTAAATACATTATCTTACATGTTTCTCATAGGCAATAGGTTGGTTATGGTACATACATAGCATGAAACTACTAAGATAATAAAGAACAGACAAATACATGTCATCTGTACGGTTACATACAAGCGACACTCCCATCTACCCACTCTAAAAAAAAATTACATAATACTGTCAGAAAGAAGTCTTAAAACTACTTATTTTAATAAAGAAAAAGTCATTAAAGAATGATAATACTGAGAACCAAGGCATTCAGAGATTTCAAAAGTCATGCTTTTTTTTTTCCTAAGTTGATCCAAAATTTTGTCAACTAAGTTTTCAGAAAATTTGTTCAGAGCAAACATTACTTTCACATGTCACACATCTGTTTCACATACTTCCCCTCCCTCCCAATAAAAGACCTTTGATAAACATCTAAAATGTCCACGTTTTATCATAGTTGAGATGAAACTGGATCAAATACTGGTATTGTTTCAGCAAATCTCTCTTCAAATGTTTGAGTGTCGCAAGTTTATTCAACCAACCAACCAAAAAAAAAGAATCAAAATGGCACAGTATATACTGTAAGTAAAATTCAACAATGTATGTGTAACAGGAAGACAAAGCCGGTGGTACAATAAACAAAAAGCTAGCTGAATACAAAAGGATGAATGTCTATTGCATAGTAAATAAACTGATAATTATTTCCAGGTGAGACAAGATGTTAGATGAGGTCACCATGCAGGTGCTTAAAATGTAAGCCCTCTTAGCTTACTATTGAACTTTCGTTTGGAAGCTGTGAAGATCTGCAGGAGGAGAGTAAGTTGACAAGAAGGGGAGTAAAGTTATCACCTGATATTTGCCAAGCTTAGTACTGAGCTCCACACAAAGTAATACTTAATGTTTTTAGATTCAAATACTGTGCGTTCAACAGCTTCAACTCCTGTGATTGCCCAGCTATATCAATCTCATGTGAAAGTAAGGGTTAAAAATACAGCATAGCTGGGCTTCAAACAGCTAACTGATGTCCCCCTCCTGCTTATCTTGCGAAAGAAAGCCAGTAGGCAAATGTAACATTAATCAAAGGAGAGCTGAAAAATAAATTACTTGCTTACTGCTTGACACTGCAGAAACTGCTCACAAAAATGGGGGACATGCTCAGACCTTAACTGAGGACTAGCTAAGCACTTTCGTTATCCACAGAACACCAGTTTTCTGGATGACTCTGAAGTCTACTATGTCTGATGCATATTTATTCCAACCAAAGTCAAGAAAACTTGTCTCCATCCCTGAACAAAAATGAAATTCTTCCAGCTCTACCAACGTTTCTCAGCTAATAGCCTAATTTAGAATAAGACAGTCTGTATCACAGAACCTTTGGTTTACGTTGCACAAGTAGTGTATTAGCTCTGATTCGTAAAGCAGAGTTGTGGAAGTAACTATGGGCTGATTTGACAAAAACTTACCAAATGTTTTTCCTAATGTGGTTATGGCAAAGTCACATCACACTAATATGGCAAAAATCAGGTAATTAATATGGTCAACTCATCATTTGTCTTTCCTCACAGCTTCTTTTCACATACTGGGCGACTGAGTGGCATGCAGTAACTTGTCTGAGGGAGAAGATGATTATACAAGACATTTGACTAAATGACCATGAAGAAAATAAGGCACTTCCTTTTCTTTAGACTTATTCCAATACTTAAAAAATAAAAAAGAAAGACTAAAAGGCTCTTTTGGTCTTTTGTTTCTTGACAACCACCAGAAAAAATCATTTAATGAAATAAAGGGTTTCTTTGTTCTTTTTTTCTTTTTTTTTTTATAACACTTGAAAGTATAAAATGCTACATTTCCAAAAATATATTTTTTTTCTGCACCAGCACCCTTGTATAGTAAAAGTATCTACTTTTTTGTTCATTTTGTTTCAATGCACTACATTTTATCTACAATTTCGTTACATGTATACAGCAAATAGGCAAGCATGGCTTTTACATCCTTAATGAAATTTTTTCTATACAGGGAGGTTTAAAAAAAAATATTTGAACAGTTTGCCCAGTAATGTGACACATAATGCATGTACCTTGTTCTCATGTAATCTTCCGAGGAGATTAAAATATGGTTAAAATAATTTAAACTCAGATTTAGCTTTCATAGTGTTGCTGTTTTGTTCACGGCATTGATGTAGTTCTGAAAATTCACTGTATTTCATGGCACTCTTTTTATTTTTTTATTTTTTTAAAACATCCAATTTGGCAGGCAATAGAAAAAAGGCTGCAACTTCCGCCCTTTGAGGGCACTGGTAGTGACTAAACAGCATGTCAAATTTTGAATACTTTTTGGAATCCCTTCACCAATGACATCCCTGACCAAAGGTTCATGCATGATGCATCATCACACAGTACATTCAGAGAGAGCTTTGACTTCTTTTTTGAGAAGAAAAATATTCCTAGAAGTCTCTCACAGTAACTGCCTCTGTCATCGGTAGTTAAGGGACATCTGTCTCCATCTTGTGCGAGGCCTCCTTACCGTTCGCTTGGGGCGGGATGCTAGAGGATGATCAGTGCGGAGGGATGAATTGGACCTTATTGCTTTACTACTATTCAGTGCAGGTTCTAGAACCACTTTCACCCAGACAGGAGAACACAAAAAAGCGGAGTTGGAGGACAACAATTTCTTTGTCTGTTTTGTTAGATGGTAAGACGAACGGACAAGTGCCCCAGCTCGCTGCACTGAAGACAGGCAAGCAAAGGCGATTACCAGTTAACTGATCAGCAGGCAGGCATGGTCAGGTCATCATTGGGTGAAGAGTTCAGAGGTCAGAAGGTCATAGGTTAGTTGCCGGTGGCGGCTGGGTGGTTAGGAACAAAAAAAAAAAAAACAAAAAAACAAAAAAACAAAACAAAAAAACAAAAAAAAAACAAAAAAAAGAAAGAAAAGATAGAGAAGAGATTAGTTCCAGCTAGTGACGGCTTAATGACAACATGAAAACTAATCACAACTAATAAAAAACAAGCATGTTTAATTCTGACATACTGATCGACACCATCTACGGAATGCAATAAAATCATGACAGCCCTCCATCATGATTTGGACACGGGAAGGAGAAGCCCGCTCCCACAAAACCGGTTAACAGGAGAAATAGAGATAAAAATACAACTAACGACTAATGGTTAGTAGCAGTCGATGAAGGAAATTGGAAAACAAAAACAATGAACAGTTTTGGAACTCAGTTGGAAGAATTTGGAAACAACAGTCAGTGCACGGCATCAGTATCTGACTGCTATTAAGCATTAGTACCTCCCCAGGTGCAAGCATTAAGCAACTATTAATGATGGATGTGATTATTAATAACTGGTTGTTAAAAGAAATGGATCTGAGGAATTCTGAACTTACAGAAACAATTTGGTTCAACAAACTAGGGGCCAAACAATGTTTTTTTGTTCAATAAATTTTTTATTGCCTTTCATTTATTCTATTTACAAACAACATGGAATTTCTTGGCCTCATGATACAAAGCAGTACTAAACTGTAGTCTAGCAACGTAGGCATCATCATGGGAACCAGGAAAACGCTCAGGCTGCTACTTTAGCCAGCATCTTCCCGTTCCAAATACTATTTTACACATATAGGACACTTATAAAATGCACTTGCATGTAAACACTGTAAAAGTCCTGCCATTTTAAATTCTATACTTAAAAAGCTCTAAGTACATCAAAAAATAGAGAAAATATCTAATTGATACTAATAAGGCATTTTAAAACTACAAACAGCTCTCTTTATTCATTTTCAAAGCTAATACTCTGCAAATACAATAAAATCTGACATTTCATATACATTCCTGCTTTATATTTTTATATTTTAAAAGAAGCCACCTGTAAATACTATTTTCTTTTGCAAAAAAAAAAAAAAAAAAAAAGAAAGAAAAAAGAAAAAACAAAACAACAACAACAACAAAAAAACAACCCAAAAACACAAACAAATTACAGTAAAACATAAAAAAATTCTCAAGTGGAAAGTTATCATTCCCAATGTTCTTGAGCTGTTCCTTCTTTAATCATTCTCTCACGCTCTCCTTCACCAAACTTGGTCCACTTAACAGTAGTATGATTTTTTTTTTATTTTTTATTTTTTAAGACTCATTCAACAGCTTAATCATAGCTAATAAATTCTGAGGTTGATAAAGTTTTGTACTGTTGCCATTTTGACTAAGGCAGAGGAGATGAAAGTGAGAAAGGTATTCAGTGCAAAGTCAGATTTGTGCCATTTCAATAAAATGAAGTCCAGTAGGTGTAATATTCACAGATAGCATTGATTTAGCAATCTTCTCATGGGTTGATTTACCTTCACATAACAAAAATGGCCTATCATTTAGGATACAGTTCATAAATGCTAAAAAAAAAAATGACTACTGTAACATAAATGAGACCACATGCTCCCTGATTTTTTTCAGAATCCTGCTAACTGGGATTTGTTTAAATTAAAACGGCTGTTTCAAAAAGAAGCAAAAATAAAAATAAATATTTATGTGGCACAATCTCACCACTTTATAGGTATACTAGAGACACAGACTCTTAAAGCATTTTGATACTGATTACAATTTTGATTAAATGGTATTAAAATTTATATATAAATTATGTGACAGTTGGTTTGGATATAACATTCAAGAATATTCTGAGCATTATTATTTCTTGTGGAGTCTATAACCAAAGCAAGCTACCTTTTAAAAATACCAGTACACCTGTGATACATCCTCTGCCAAGTCTCTGGCCTTCTACAGTACACACAGGTTTGTCAACTGTGCAACACCATTTACAGTTTATTACAATTAAATCAGTCAGTCTCTCTGTTATATGCATCAAATTCAATTTTGTATTATTTATAAATTGGGGTTTTATTCTTAGTTAAAATGAGCTATATTTTTCAACCCTTCACCAATTCTAAATGCTTAGTTGTAAAGAGTAAAACATTTACACATTCCGGGATTCTTGCTTTAAATGCAGTGCTTATCTCTAAAAAAACCTATGCAAAGAGTAAAAACCTACTTAAAAAGTGAATGCAGTAGTACTACCAAGTCATCTGAAAATCGATTTAGAATTAAACAAAGAAACAAACAAACAAAAAAAAAACAACAGAAAAAACTTTAGACCCAGTGAATGCAAATATAGTTTTAGCAACCTTTAACTACGTGAAACACATTTCTGTATTGAAAAAAATATATATTTCGGTTTGCTGACATTGTTTTTCATGGCTATAGCTATAGATGTGTTATCAGTGATTGAACAACTCAATAGATGAACATGATAAATATTTACTATTTTAACTCTACAACATAATTTTAACACATTCAAGAGTCTGCCTCATTCCCAAACAATGCTTTTCAAAGCCTTTTGCAAAACTGTTAAAACTGTCAGGGATAATCTAGGATTTCGGATTCAGAATAAAATGAAATAAAGTTGTAAAGTTAATTTTATGTAACATTCTTAAGACAACACCGGTATTGCTTAGACGAGACTAAAAGTTTACCTGAAATATCAGCATGGTTTTCAATGGAGACAGAGGTATACATGACTTATTTCATAGGAGCTAAGCCACCTGAATTTATTTATTTATAATACAATTGGCTTCAAATATGGTTAGAGAAGAACACTGTATTATCAGAAAGTGGCTATATTTTAAAAGAAGGTAAAACAAAACCAGTAACTTTTTTTCAGTGACTTGTAAGTGGCAACCCCAGACAAAACACCTAGGCCCTTCAACAAGTATTTAATATATGTTGACTAAATGCTACCATGATGAAAGCAAACAAAAAATTGGAATGCTTCTCCCACTCTGTACTTTAACATTGTGTTTACTAGTTGTCTCAGGTAAATATCCATCTAAACAAGTAGTTTTTGGGTAGCCTGAAGCTATCATTGCAGATCAAAATGATCTTAAGCAAAAACCGATCTTTGTAACATCAGGTTAAACTTTTAAAGATAACCAAATCCTAACATATATCACACTTGACAGAATATAGGTTATAATCTCTTTTTCTCTTTGTCAACATTTGCTATGACCAGATATTCTGACTATGCCTTGTTGCCCATTGAAGAGCTTTCAAGAAATAAGAAGAAACCTTCTGAAAAACCTACGTAGTGTCTTGTTACATCTTTGTAAAGCATATGTTCTTTCCATATGAAAGGTAAAAGTGTTACATAAACACAGCAAGTATCCAGGAGGGCCATTTTTTAATGTATTGATTGAAATCTGTATTGTTTCTTGTAGTAAATTCATAGGAGATTGCGAGAAATAAAGTATAGTCAGCACTAGGGGATGTCAGATCTGTCACCGGAATTTGGCTTCTGAGTTTTTCACTATCATATAAGCCTGCACAGCACTGATTTTGATGAGAGCAGAATAATAATACTTGGCACATAAAGCTTTGTATCCTCAAAGCCATGTACAAACAGGAACCCCCACAACACCCCTGTGAGGTAGGGAAGTATTATTATCCTTATTTTACAGATGGGAAAACATTCACAGAGGGATTAAATGACTTGCTGAAATCCACACTGAGTCAGCAGCAGGGACAGGATAAGAATTCGGGAGTTCCTGTGCTCAGCCTACACTGTTTATTAGCCAATGTCAATAAACCGAAAATATTGGTTTTCTCAATAAGCTTAAATACTTCATTCAGGGGTCCAAAGGCATCACGTTTGAGGAATGGGAGAAAAATGAAGATTTACTTTCCAGTCAAGAGTTATAAGAGAGATGCCCAAATATTGGATGTCATCTCACCAACAGGACTTCAAAAGTTGCCTCTCCTTCAGGTTACGCATTTTAGCAGCAAGAGGTAAAAACCAGGAAACAGAGTTTGGCAGAAAACCAAAACACCTTCCCTTCCCTCATCCTTATTAATTCAAACTCAAACAACTTTTGAAGTGTTTTCTTCACAGCCCTTATGTTTCTGAATTCAGTTAGGTATCTGAGAACATGCATCCTCCTCAAAATATACAGTACAGTGGCTCAAAAGTTTATTGGAAAAAAAAGGAATCTAAATCTTCAAATTTCTCCAGACACAGACAGGAGGCATTTATTCCTTTACTTCTTCCTCATTAAGCAACCATCCATTCATTTTATTTTGCAACACCAATCTGATATTTCCACACCACTTAAAAGAACACATTGGAGGGAGAGGAGGGAACACAAATTAATCACTGCAGCACTTAACTTATAGGGTTTCCTGATGCAGATGGATCTTTAAATAGTTTTAAAATAGGAAATATGTTATAGCTTTTATATTAAATATACAACAAAGTGTATATATTTAATTGAGCCGGGAAAGGCAGGTTTACAAAACATTTTTTATAACCACAAATATTCCCTAAGCTCTAAAATATTAAATATTCACATTTTTGTGAAAAAAGTTATGAATGGGACAAAGTATGGTTTTTGGTTAACCAGCTGTGGTGTTGCAAATCTCATGTACACTCAAAGCACTTCTTACAAACAAGAACTCCAGAACTAAACTAACCTCGGTCTGCGGTCACAATCCTTTGGTAAGGATGGACACGCATATCGTGCCTTCGAACTTTAGTAGCCACCGCACCTAGTTAAATTGCAATTATCAAGACAAAGTTAGAAAACATTCAAAGAAAACATTAACAGCAGGTTTATCAAAATGGATTTAAATGATCATTAACTACAAAAGTTCATTTTAAGAAAAGCAACAAGTTAAGGCACAGTAGTTTCAAATTTTAACCATAAGAAGTTTATCTGTGCAGATTAATATTGCATTTATTTTAAACATCCTGGCCTTAACCTGTTTAATCCATTCATTTACAATCCCAAAATTACAGTATTTCATGAAATCTATTAGACCCAAGCACATTTAAGCTTTACTAGTCACATATTCACTGAAGTGCCTTTCTTGCAGCAGGACTATTTTAAATAATGCCATCTTTTAATACTGACAATTATTTGCTAACTTTAAGATCATTTCCAGTTCTACCACAAAAAAGAAGTTTTAAAGCAATTCTTCAAGCCTACAGATTGTGATTTTATACTTTAAGTCAATAAGTATGAACTGCAATGAATTAGGTGATTAGTAAAGCAAACACTATATAGAACACTTAGCAGTCAGTATACTACTATACACTCATAAATTACAGCTACTCTGTAATAATAGGGGCTAATCCAAATTAATAGCACTATTTTATTTTAAATCTATGTGCAAAAAAGTGCAAGTAAGTCACTGACTGCTAGGCCAAGCTTTTCTCAAGGCTGCTGAAACTAAGCATTTGTTAAAATTCAGATCTGATGAAGGATCAGTTAAGACCGTTCTTGAATTCTTAGCCTTTCGTTGGGAAAGCCATACCTAAAGATAAAAGGAAGGGAATTCAAAGTTAGTCACCAACTAAAATTTGATTCCAACACCAATATCCCTGAAAATACTCAAAGGGATGCATTCCTGTTATTTTTAACGGAATTGTTTGAAGGTACCTTAAAGGTGCAGTAGAAAATGGACAAAATATATAACATTACTCATGAACATATTATGAAGAATATTATAATACTATTTTACTTGATAATATACTCATGAGTATGTTCATGAGTATACTATGAAGTAAAACTCAACCAAAAACTCAATTAATTAATTTAAATCAATGCGAATGCTCAGATAATAGAGCAGATTTCATATACTCACTGATTCCATGCTACATGCAAACAGGGGTGTGGTGATTTTTTTTTCTCTCCTTTTTCCTTTTTTAAATCAGACTATTTAGAGAGAACCATTTTAGGCTACACACTTCACTCCCAGTTGTGCCTAGAAGAGTGCAATTGCATCAGCTGCCTTTTGGGAGTGATAGTATAAAAGTATGCAAAATTTTGTGAGAAATCAGTGGAAGTTCCCTGCACAGTATTAACTTATTACTGTTTCTCTACTTGGCATTAACTAAACTCAGAAGGGAAGATTGCCTGTAACTGCAACTCCACCCCCGGGGACATTGCAAGTGCCACAGTAAGGACTAACAAATCAGGGTGGCGGAGCTGGGAAGAGCATGCACTTGTTTATAGGATATAAATAAATAATGACATTATCATACAGTCATTAGATGTTGGCTATGAGATGGTGCAAAACAAGATGCCCAAAGACAGACCTAACGAATAATTCTGCCCTATTAAAACTTCTACTAGTGCCTCACTAATCCTGAAAGGGAAAAGTCTTAAATACATTTTGTTTTTTACTGCGTAACGGGGAAATGCACACAAACAGATAACAACTCTTCATCATTTAAGTGAAACACTGATTTTTTGCAATACTTTCAACAAAATATTGACTTTGAACCTTATTGTCCAGTGTTCATTAGAGATGTTTAGAATCTGTGTAAATCAATAACTGCCACTGAACAAGCTAAGATCAAAGTTCTATAAAATCAACATTATGCAGTGCCAAGGTCATATGCAATTCAGAACAAACTAACAAGAAAAGATTATTTATATTCTGCAGACAGAAGGAACGAAGTCACTATAGGAACTGCTCGTTCCACATTGACTGGTTAACTGAATTGTCAAGGCTGCTTTATCATTTTCGCCTTCGAACAGCAAGTCAATGTTCTGAAATATTAGAAATGATGGACATTTCAACACAATGTATCTAAATAAAAGCAATCAAAGTTGCTAACTGTATCATCCAATGCTCAGAACTTTTGTTTCCTTTATATTTATTCACAGAAAATATTTTCTGCTTACAAAATGATTTACAGCTGAGGAGAGATGGATCAAATGTGTTCTAAATAAAGAATAAAACCCAAACAAACTGAAAAAAACATCTTTCAACTTTCTCCAGTTTAGCTACTAAAAAGATACTACAAAATCAAAATTTCATTTTTCCAATGATTGCTGGAAACTTACGCTGAAGTTGCCACAAAGAAATCCAGTACTGATGGGAGAACAAATTACATACAATAGACACAAACGTATATTTATTTTTTCTTGCCTTGTACCTACTATCTCATGACACATAAACATTAAGATTTTGTTTTCAAAAATCTTACTAATATGCTAAACATACACATTTAACAATGCAAAACATATTAAAATGTCCACCATCAGTCTTCCTTGGCAACTGTGATATCTTTGAGGCAATGGTGTGTGTGTGCACTCTGTTGTTTTTTTTTTCTCTTTAAGCCCCATGACTTCTAGATGCAAATACCATGAAAGCATACAATGCATTCTGCAGTCATGCATGGATAAGAGTCTTACCTAATACACCACTAGGTTCAATGGGATACTCAAGGATTGATGTAGCTGGTGCCAGCGTGTAGGGGTACTCGTACGGGGTGTAAATTAAACCAGCTTCGGGTCCTGGTGGCACTATTGCAGCGGTGGGATGAGGAGTTCCGTTTGGCATGACAGCGGTTTGTATTTGTCTGATCAAAGGCATTATGGTAGGGCCAGCTGGCGTAGGAGTACGCAGGGCAGCTGGTGGGAGAACAGGCGCAGGCCCAGTAATGATCCTTGGAGCCTGGGCTGTTGCTGCAAGAGAAAAGGCAAGGGCTGCTACAGTAAGCAAAGAAATTCAGAGGAAAGTATGGAGATAGCAGTACAAAACGTGGAAAGAATGGGAAAAAAGGGGAAAAGTAGGAAAGAAGAAAAATAAAAGGAAATCATTAGTACATGCGCTGATCACACAGTGCCAAAGCACACCATTCAAATGCAAACAGCTTTCCATTTTCCAGTGTGATTAAGTATGAACATGCAAAATAAAAAAGCCATTGTAAAACAGTGAGGTAGATTTCTCAAACAGGTTACACAGCACAAAAGCTCCATTTAGACCACATTTCTTCATTTATGCTATAAAGACTGCATGAGACTGAGATGCATGCAGGAGATACAAGGAAAATACTTTCATAATCAAATACAGAGTACAAAATGTAGTGCAACTACAGAGTCCACAGATACTCAGTTATGCAGAGCTACCATAGGAGAGTTCTAAGGTTCTGGATCTCTTATGTTGTATTTAAACATATACACAGTTCCAGTTTCCAGCATCAGTGAAATTAAAGAGGATCCAGAAACAAAACACAATCTCCTCTCCTACCATACCATGAACAAAATACTCCAAAATTATTTTCATGACACATTCTCCAAGATAAAATGTTTTCTTTCTTTCTTTTTTCCTTTTCCATATTCAATTGCTATTTGAAGTCTGCTGGCATACAAAACAAACAACTTCTTAATCACTAATACAGATCAGCTGGTAACAGTCAAACTAAAGTATTCGTTGTAAAAAGTGTCTGTACACTAAAGCTGATCTACATTAATGTAATTAACTTACAGGTGGTCTGAAAAGAGAAATGAGAAACGTGTGGAAAGATTTTCAGATGAGAGGGTGGAGTTTGTAGATTTTTTTTTGTTTTCTTTTAAACAAAAATGCTCAATGCAAAAACTAAAAAAAAAAAACTTTGAACATTTTCAATTCCTTTTTTCATCTGAAATACATTACCATGGATTCTATATCTTAAGTTTTCAGTAAAGACATAATGCAAACAATGAAAATGTCTTATTATCAAAGAGTGAATATTAGCATGGAAATATCTAGTCAGAAAATTGAAAAAAACATCATCCCACCTACACTTAAGATGGACCAATGGGAATAGAGCAGACAAAGAAATTACTCAAATTAATATAAAGGTTTCTATGCAACAACTTGCACCAATATAAACTAAAAGTTGTTTTACTCATAAATTTGCAATAAATTGAAGACTCTAATAGGTTTAAAATGGAGCTAGCTTTAGATATTATGGTATTAATTAGGAGGTGAAGACTTATCACCATCACCGTGGTGTTGAAAGCCCTTTGCTTATGTACCCTTTCCAATCAGAATAATTACACTGGTAATAAATGCTCTCAAATTGACCTAACTGCATTCCAACCTTTAAGCGCATTCAACATTGAAATGGAGTTTATGTGGAGAAACAAATTTGCAAATATCAGTAGGCCCTTAGTGAAAAAGCTGACTTCACTGCCCCTACATTTGATATCAATATCATAGCTACAGAAAAAGTTTACTTTGGAAGAGCATCAGAAATTATGTTTTCAGAAGTAGAAATTAGATTTTAAACTAGAGAAAATAGTTTGTGTCACACATAATACACATACATATGCTGTCATTAGTTGGTGTATATAATTAATTTTTAAGTGTAAATGTGCACATACATGTGTTTACAAAAGCATTCTCACGCAAATCTAATGGAAGAAATTGTAAAAATGGCTCATTACATCACTGATCCCTGTGAACTCAGGAGTGAAATCAGTTGAATTGCTGGAAAAAACGTAACATTGGGGGGATACATGCAAGCAAGATGAAAGGAAGGAATATAATACAGATAAATGTATTCACAGTATCCTGAACATGTGTAATATTTTCAAACTGATTATTCGATAATAAAACTGAAAAGGTGTCATATACATATTAAGGAAAAAAAAAAGACTGTAAAATTGAAAAATCTGGCTTAAGGGTCACATTTTGTTTGAATTATATATCTGTAAAATATTTCAACTCAAACTTTTTTTTTTTTTTTTTTTAATGAGAAAGAGAAAACAAAAATCAAACAAATACAAAGCAAATAGCAACAACAAAAAACACCCAAAACCTGGCGAAACTTATCTCCAAGAGACCCCCTGCAATGGCCACCTACTGTTCTGGTTTATTTATTTATTTAACAGTGCTTTCCATTCTCCAACTCAGTGAGTCCATTTTCCAGAAAGCAGGCTTAGGAATCAAACCTTACGAAAACACTAGTGTTGCACTGACCCTCAAGATTATAACATGCTTACGTGATTTGATGTTGGCATCTCTGTAGGTGCCATTCAGAATTGCAAGCTCCATCAGCTGCATCTTTTTAAGGCTGTCTTCTCCTTCTGCCTGCATATGAAAAGATAGGAAGAAAGTTTAGGTTATTAATTCACTAGTGCATAAGATCTAAGAGAGCTAGAATAAAACACCTTCAAGTTTTAACCAAGGAAAACATCTGCTTACCCATTCATCTAAAAAACAGTAAGTTTTTATAACTTCTCATTGAAATTAAGTCCAAATTGCCTATTGTCTACATTAACTAATACTGATATGTATCTTAGAGAGTTTTGCAAAAGACTCGTGCCAAAATTATAAAAACTAAGGTTAAATTCATTTTTTTTCTGAAGTTTTATTATGACAGTTCATATACTCCTGAAGTACCTTCAGAAAGTCCTATTAGCAGATAAGAAGAAGAATAGACACCACAATCTTTTTTTGCAACTTTATTTTAATATGTACCTACATAAGCAATACTGACTGACTGCTTCAGTAAAAAAAAAAAAAATTATTTGAGAACTTTGCAAACATCAACAACTGCTGTAAAAAGGAAGGAAGTCAGAATTTTGAAATATAGACATTCTCTGATGAGGATATATCTATCATCTATACAGTATACATTATTCCTAAGTTTGGTTTCAATATATCTCAAGTTACCTACTTTCTATGGTATCCTGCAATTTCCATAAATATTATGTAGTATTTAGTAAAAAAAAAAAAACCACCACCAACAAAAAAACCTACCAACCCTTCAGAAAAACCACTCACTTTTTTAGATACTAACAACAACAACAAAAAAGCTATAATTAGTACCATTTACTATTTGAAGGCTAGACATTTTCAGATTTGTTTTTCCTGAAATGCTACCATTTGTTTAGACTACATTCTATCAACCAGAAAACAAGATAATGGCATATGAAATCCATGAGATGGTCATCAGTATCTACTTTAATGCTGAGATACCACCTTGCTTCTCATATTCTCTACCACTTCTGAAAGTCTCACTCAGAGGGGAAAAAGGGGCAGCTTACATGTCCCCTGCATTGATTTTCAAAGGTAATGACAGCCTGGATACTGTGCTACCTACTTTGAAAGACGGTCAGATTCCAGAGCCAGTTGTTCGCCTGTGTGAAACTACAACTCCAACAGGTGGTTTTAATTAGGCCTTTGAAGAGCACAGATGATTATGGAAAGCAGAATTAAAAGCCACAAAGAACAGCAATCACCACCAATAATCTAAAAACTATACTACTAAATAACTCCACTATAAAACCATAGCACTGAAATATCTCATACCAGTTAGGAGTTGAAAGAATATTCATGTTCAGTGGACCCAAAGTATATGGAAAAAAAAATTCAGACAAATTTAAAATAAAAGATTGTTATGCATACTTAACTTCCCAAACATGGAGAAGTAACTTATTAAATTACAATGGGGCAAAAAAAATGTATTGAACAAAATAAACTACTTCGTGTGATTGCTGTTCAAGGATCCCCTGCCCCCAGTGGAAGTAACATCTGATTTTTATTTTTATTTATTTTTTTTCTCAGATCAACAACTTAAAATCAGCACAGTAGATGAGTCAAGACTAAATCACTTTTGGATGTCAAAAACTGAAGTCCCAACTGTAATACTGAGGATTTACCTGAACACAAAGATTAAACACATTAACAATTTATGTTGTTGCTATGCACGCAGAATATAATGGAAGAGTTAGACATTATTGTATTTATATATTAAATACCGTATGACAGACTGAACTAATGCTTATATTGAAAAAGTAAACACACATTCAATTAGCATTTTAACTACAAATTAATTGTACAGTTAAGCACTGTGCTAACCAGAAACCTCAGATTACACAGTCATTAGAATCAGACTCTCTGGAATACAAAATGTACTGATTATAGTATGCTTAATGTGAAATCCTCAGAACAGACTTACAACTGACATGTAAAGAATTTCTGTTTTAAATTTATTTTTAAAGATATTCTTACTCCATTGCATCACTGCTGGTAAGTTATCTGTACTGTGTAGTCAACCGTCATGCAATAAAAACAATTCCAAATCTATTGTTCTACCCAAAGACTGAATCTATTAATTCTAGTTTTTCTGGATACAGCTTCATTCTTCAAATTTATTTTAGCAATTGTGATTTTTTACATATTAATTCCCCTTTTCTCCTCCACCCTTAACGGTTATTCTTTGCTATTGTTTGTTTGTTTGGTTGCTTTTTTCGCTTGGGTTTATTAACTGAATGCAAGTAACCAGAAAAGCCCTCCCAGTGTCAGCTGTATCTCCCATACTGCTATGTATGTAAAATTGCATACTTCCTCCAAATAAGAGTTCAGGTGATTGATCTGACACTATTAATGAGTCTCAGTAAATGCTGAATCTTTCATTTCATTTGATAGGATAATTTTAGTAACTCTATTGTCCTGGATTTTAGACCACGGTGAACGTTTTCCAAATGTAGCTATTTATAGGACAAAAACTTGAAGACATAAAACATTTTTTTTTTTCCTTCTGAGAACCTCAAAAGAAGGAGTTATAGCAACTTAAAAGCAATAAAACCCAGACAAAGTGATCCATTTACTTTGGATCTTCAATATTCCTATAGGTCACTATGCTTTCTATGAGAAAAGATGTGGCAGTTACTTGGATTACAAAGTACGTTTACAAAACTAAGAGCAGTCTTTAGCATACAAAACAGACTGAGACCTTCATTTTTATTCTGCAGATTTAATTCTCTGGAGTACCACTCAGCAGCTGGTAAAACTTGTATTCTTTAAACAGGCTCCCAAGCAAAATTTAAAACATTTTTTAAGGATGGTATCAGTGATACCTCACAGGTAGAAGATGAGGACTTGCAATGGCAGATATTAACAGGCCTTTTTAGCTTTAGGAATTTTGTTTCACCTATTCGGCAAAGAATAAATAAATAAAAAAAAAACAACAAGGAAAACAAACCATCCCTTCCCCTACTCCAATACGGGAGGGCATCGCGCCAGGCGCCCAGAAGGTGGCGCTGTGCATTACACAAAGCCGTCGCCTCAGGACGGGGTGTGCTCCTGCCCTGCCAGGGCTGCAGCCCCTTGCACCCTAGCTTGTAGCAGCCGCCTGCCGTCTCCCTTCCAGGTACTAGCCACAGAAATGGGCAGGACCCTTTCATGCCCTTCAGTCTCTGGTTTAAAGATCTCTATGTGACAAAATTCACCAATAGTCAAAAGCTCCCATTTCCAAGAGGCGGGAAAGAGAAACAGGCCCCGTGTTTTTCTCTGACCTATCCTCTCTTCGTTGCTGACAGATGATCAAATGAGGCACACCGAAGCAATCTATCCTAGCTGCAGGCATTTCTGCAGGCACTCTCTGTTAAAGCAAAGAGAGGTTGCATCGGGGATACAAAGGCAATCTCTAAAGGGACAGTACGTTTCCTGTACAATAGCTACAACAAAGCTCAGTCATTTGTACCAAGAGGAAGCTACTTTGAGCAAACATCAATAAGGTCACTTAAAGCCAGATTTGCATTACTAAGTTGAAGCTCAAGTGATTGACTCAAACCTCTCATCTTCTTAAATCTTCAGTGCTTCCTTGTATTTCTCCTGTGCAATATAACATGCAGATTACGAAAAAAAAAATCTTAAATGGTATCTTGAAACCTAATTCTTTAAATCTAAGCACTCGCAGCTGCTCACTGAATACAAATACTGGGGAGATGCAATAAATCCTGACAAAGCCAACTATATGCAGACAAGGGTGTGTGGTTGCTGCCCTCCTCATAGCAGCTCAGCTCTACTGGTGCTAGCAGTAAAAAGATCTGAAGGAGACCACAGTCAGTTGGTTTTCTAATCCTTATCAGAGGAGGACTGGTGGTCACAAGGTTTAAAACAGTGCTAACAGTTCCTAGTGTCACCTGCACCAAGTCTGTCAGTGCTGCTGTATCTGTAATGCTCACCTAAAACCGATGGAGAACTATTATTTTTTTTGTTGTTGTTAGTTAAAATTACTGTTTGGATTTTAACAGTTCCTAGGAAGATACACCAATGTAACATCAAAAGCTATCTTGACTGAGCTCCTTTCTGGGAATGCAAAATGGGAGTATCACCTCACTGAGGAGGAAGACGGAGGCCATCGTTGCATCTGACACTGGCCCGAGGCCCACCCAGTGAAGAACACAGGATACACAAGGCTCACCATATTGATGCCCACCTAAAACCATAATTCCATCTCCTATACTGGGTAACACTAGTTGTTTAAGAGAAAACTGTGGAACATCATTATGTAACAACTATTAGTGTGAGCTTGTTTTATGTCACGAACCAGGGAGTTCAGATAGAGCAATCTACTACCTCCTCATGTTTTTCATTGCATTTTCAGTGTACGAGCTTTACTTCAACCCTGCTGAGCCTCAGATATCTTGAGATCCTTGGAGAAATTCTTTTGATTAACTAATATTTCTGAAATCGTTGTATTCCAGGCACTTAAATCCCTCAGACTCTCATATGCATAGTGCATACTTAGGAATACAATACTTTTAAACTTTTCATTCATACACAAAAGGTAGACACACTAGATAGGTAGGCAGATAAAGTGTCAGGCTGGAATGTAGACAAGCACACAGATTCTAAAGACAAGTGCATTCACTGCACTATTCCAATGAAGGACTTGGGGAGACGACAACAACATTGTCCTCAGAAGTGAAGGGCACACCATCAGCTTCCGTATACTGGCAGCTCTGAGGAAAGTGGAATAATGGGATGAGAAGCCTGTAATAACTCACAGTAGATAGAAGGGCACTTTCATAAAAAAAAAAAAAAAAAAAAAAAAAAAGGAAAGAAAATAAGAATCGAGTAGCAATGGATACTACTGAGCAAAGATGAACGAGCGGCGCACAGCTGAGCCAGTCAGTACCCACACTGAGCTGTGTTACTGCTGCTGGACCACACTGAGCCACACAAAGCCCCTTAGGTGACTGCAGCTGCATTAATTCACCAGCCAAACAATCCGCTCGGAGATATGACAGTAGACATACTTTATCCTGATAGAGCTCCTTGAGCCTCACAGTTCTTACCAGTTAAGTCTCAAAACGTATTCTGATTCTCACCACTAATAATGGCAGGGAAAGCTTTGAGCCTTTCTATAGAAACAACTCACACATTTTCCCCTTACAGTAATTACTCTGGAAAATATGACTTTTTTTTTCCAGCGTTCATAGCCACAGAAGTATTCTTATTTAGGTGATGTTAGTGACTGTCATCAGCTTACAAATGTTATGCATGTTGGATGGTGTTTTTGCATGCTGTCACACATTCCTGCACTTCAGCTGGTTTCTCATGAACTGAACTGAGCTCAACCCTAGGAAAGATGCAGCCAGCACAGGCTTTAAAGCAGCAGTCCTTTATCAGATCCATCAGGGCCATCCTTTCAGGATCAGACAAGGAGCAGCAAGTAGGAAGAGGAAGTGGTGGTGAAGAAAAGTGATGCATAAATCATGTGCAAATACAAAGACCAAAAATATGTCTTGGTCTTCCTCAGTTAACTGCAGTGGGTCTTTCCCACCAGGCTGATGACAAGAAAAACCAAGCAGCCCCCGCAAGGCAAGAGCACCAAAAAGCAGCATTCACCTTTCAAGTGCCTCAGCAACTGCATGTACTGGCATGACTGCCAGCCAGCCAGCCTTCTCCACACCACCTTCGGATAAGCAGAAATACTTGATATTCTCAGCTGTGGAAGAGGTGTCTGCTCTGTCTAATACCTTTTGTCCAAGTCTGTATGCATTTCTCCACATTGCTTCAGGTTGAGAGTTTTGCCAACAACACAACGTATTTTTAAGTACACAGTCAATGCATTAAATAATTTTACTGCACACAAAACAATTACACTGAAAATTCCCTCCTCAAATAGAAAAGTCACTGGCAGTTGTCACATACAAAGCACTTGCAATTTACTAATTTAATTTGAGTTTTGATAAAACATAATAGCACCACTGAAACAGTTTACTGTTACTGCTCTTGTTTTTCTCAGCCCGCAGGCAGGGCTCTGTCACCCTGCCTTCCCATGTCCTCAACTGCTAGAGCAGACTAGCAGCTGCAGCTTCATCGCCAGCACTCTGACACTCACTTTGACTCAACACGCTGTGGAATGCTTTTATCTAGCTGACAAAGAGAAATGTTCCACTGCAATTCACTTGTAGATCAGTAAGTATTCCAAACATACCATGCGCCAGTCAAACAGTCTTTACACATGAATGTCTCCATTCAGGGACAAAAACCTTCCATTCATAACTGATAAACAAAAAACCTCACAAACAATATACTACAAATTCCTAGACATACACGTATTTAAAACAAAAAGCAGATATCAGGCGTCAATATATTCTAAAATATATAATAAAAGATCACAGGAAAATACACTGGAAACATTGAAGTGAAAGTACACATGCCTAAAATTTACTCTATATTTTAACACCTAAGTTGGAAATACCAAAATATCTATGGGAATGCAATCATAGTCAAGATGACATGTAACCAGAAATAAAACAGAAAGAAAAGAGCTTTTTAAAATAATCTGAATCTGACTGCATAAACTACTCATCAATTACCTACTCTAAGATGTCACTTTTGTAAAGGCTCTTATTTCTGGCAAGCTACTCTGTTACCTAGAGTTAAAGAATAAACATCCCCTCAAGAAACCTGACAAAGACTCGTAAGTTTCACATGTCTGGAACATAAATATAGATAGTTAGAAGCTGTTAGTAAACATACATCGTTTAAAGTTCCTCATTCTTGACTGTATGTTTCTGATGGTGATGGAGCAGATACAACATAACTGTGTTGGTACTAAGGAGAATTCGCCCAGTAATTGTTTTCTGGCATCACTCAGCAGCTCTTCTTGTATTAGAGGAAGCTTCCCCAAATACTTTTCAGACAAAGTAAAAGAAATCACTCCTTTAAAACCAGCCATATTTCTTAGAACACTGTATGCCACTAAAGACTCTATGGCACTGAATATGCAGCATGTTGTAGCTCAGTTATTTCTTTACTTCCATTTCAACACTGATGCACACTGCTATGTCTGTGAAGACAGGCAAAGATAAATTAGCATCATTATTTCTTCTGGGCAACACAGCCTGCTTATCTTCTTCAAAGCAAGCTCTCAGTTCAAATGATATGCAAAGAAGACTGTGCTGTTTCACTTGACAAATTCATTGGTCATAATGTTAAAGATATACTAGGAGGAAAAGGCAGCATATCTTTTTACACTTTCTGTCACCTTATCTGACACATCCATGTTTAATCATGATACTTGGCTTACCAGTTATATTTGAGTGTCCCCTCTCCCCCCCCCACACACCTTCCATTTCTGCAACAGGAAAATACAGATAAGGTACAGAAAAATCAGCATGAAGCATATTTTATAAGCCAAACTGAAATACAGTACCAGTGGAACCTAGGGGCTGTTTCACCACACACCTTCTAGATACTAGTTGCTAATATATTGAAAAAAATATCACCTGAAGCATTCTGTTTGACCTTAATGGACTTTTATGCTTGTCCCAAACAATTACTGAGAACAGTCATAAGGGGCTGATATTTAACTCACAGGTTTTGGGGCTTTCAAGGAAATAACAGCCCTGGGATTGATTATATTGGACACTCAACAGTAATTACTTCCAGCATTTGCTTTTTGTTTAGCGCTTTTTTTGGAATTATCATCTGTCTTTTCCTCATATCCTAACCATCCAAGTGTTAATGACATGAAGCTCCACACACTGCACTTGACAGGAACAGCGAACGACAAAGCTCCAGAAATGCCTTTCATGACATATATACACACATCAGCCCATCTCTAATATTATAAGAAAACAACATTTATATAGTTCCCTCTACAATGTTTTGAAAAAGACATAATTATTCTGGAATACATTAAAATGTATTTATTAATATATGTATTAACATTCAGATGAAATAATTATCAATAATGTGATCTATAGCATTAGATCTATTTTTAGCAATGTGAAAACCAGGTTAAACTTTCAGAGCTGAACACTATTTTTGGTGTTTCTAATTTTGGAGTGCTAGACACTCAGACTTCTTCCCCAGTGGTTAGTTTAATTCTGAAAAAAAGAGTTAAACTATACTCACGCTGAATGGGATGCCACCAGACAAGCCTGTAAGTATACATTTCCCATGTAAGGCTCTACCAGCAACATCTTAAGTACCACAAACATAACAGGAATCAGAACGGAACAGAAATCAAACATAACCCATACTATGCAGATCGTTATTCCATCTCTAGCTTTTGTAACAGAGTGAACCATGCCAACACACTCTGAGATTGTGTTGATGCATTCCACTTATACTGGGACAAATGTTTTAACCCATGTTGTATGTACAATGTATTATAAAAAATAATTTCTCTAATTTACGCTTCACAACTACATACAGTAAAGGCAGTTTCTCTAACAGGTACAGATAAGAGACAGTCATTAGAAAAATAAAAATGGGATTGTTATTAAAATACTTGTACATTGGTCTAGCCTGACCTGTTATTTATTTTGATATCTCAGGAGTTTTCTATTTGAGTTTATACAATGTAAACAGCTCTAAATTTCTCCTAGGTAAAGCAAAGACACTGAACTCAGACATCATATTCTCCACCTCCCAAAAGAGCCCACTACTTCAAAACCAGCATTTTGTTGCAGACTCCAGTGCCAGTTAATTCTGTTTCCAGCTATGCTAATACTTTAGCACATAAACAAAGCCTTTCATTCTTAAAATGGTATTGAAATATGACCCCATATTTTCACATGTAAAACGTGTCCTTTATGTTTTTAATCAGTTCCCACATAAAAATAATAATAACAAAAGTGTAAGAGAAGTGACGTCTTATTTTAGATCAAAGTTAGTAATCTAGAAAGAATGTGACAAGTTCTCTCTTTAAAGCAACAAAAGAAAAATAACTGCTGGTGAGAAAACACTGGAAAGACTTGCTGCAAATAAGGGTACATTCTTCAAGTGTTCCATTAAACACAGGATTCAGGGTTGCAATTGATGTCACGCAGAAATTCAGGCTGTGGCACTGACTTTTAAGATATTTTTATTTTCAGCTTGAAATGCCCTAAAAGGATAATGCTGACCAATCAAAACAAAATCATGTATTAGAATAGAGAGTAAAATCACAAATGTTTGGCTTATCCAATTCCAAGATTTAGGGAACAGAAGTCTTCCAGCAGCTTCACTGACTATCACTTACATATTCAACAAGAATTGTGACAATGAAGTGTGATGAGGTAACCAATATAAAAAAATATACCTGTTTCTGCATTTCACCTGCCCCTTCTTTGGTAGTATTTTACATAACTGTTTTATTTCCAGCAGAACAGATTGAGCAATGGCATGGTTTTATTGACGCTTTTTCTTCTCTCTGTGTGGTGGAGTAGTCTAATGACAAATGACTGAAATGTATAAACAGGACAAATGAGTTTGAATAAAAATACCACTCAGAGAAATGTGTAATATTGAGATATAAAAATACATATATTTAAACCTACGATGCACAAAAACACAATGGACCTGAGACTTAAATTTCTAGAGTAACTGAGGAAGCACCTTAGGGACAGATGCTTTATGCTTAGGGACTTTATGCTTCAACTAATTCTCAACAGCTGCTAAAATGTGAATGAGTACTAAAAGTTCACAATTAATTTCAGCTGCTTACAAGCAGAGATGCAAGCCACAGATCTACTGACTGTAATAATAGGGCATATGTGTCTTATATGCATTTTACTGCTACTCTAATATAAATGTCACTCTCTAAAAATCGAAGTTAATTCTTCCATAAACACCGCAGACGCCTGTCCTACTTTCCTTGCACCCTCAGAGCAGACGGGGCCCACAGCAAGCCAACAGGACTATTCCAACTGGCTGGGCTCCCCTCGCTCGCGGCTGGCTAAAACCTGCTTTCACACAGTTTAAAAATACAGAGATGTGAAAAAAAGAATTGTGTGCACTCTCTTTAGCGGACAAATATGTCAATCATATGACCTTCCATTTGAAGGCTCAAGCTGCTCCAAGGCAGTGTGTTGCTAGGGAGAAGGCTTTCTTTGCTATTTATTGAGCTTTCTTTTCAGCTTTTTGAGACTACCCAATGATTATTTTCCAGAGACAGCAGCGAGAACACAGTGCTGCCTAGCCAAGACTATCAACAAAGGGCCTTTGATGCACGCTTCCCAAAAGCATTACCCCACTGCACACCGTGTGACCAAGGGACAACGCTGCTGTTTCCCAGCAGAGTTGCAACCTGTGGCTATCCCAGGAGCGCCAGCTACCACAACTCCCCATCTGTAACAAACTGCCAGAGCCATCTTGGAGCCCAGATAGCCCTGAAAACCTGCTCATGAGGAGTCAAGGGAAGGCATGAAAGTTTCTACCGTCAGTTTGTATCATTATTTTCAAAGTAGCTCTATGCAAGTTTAGCATTTTAAAAGCCTCAAAAGGCAAAGTTTCATACATTTAGCCAAGACACTTTTGAAACGTGCATATTACAGAAAAATATACATGGAGCATATTTTAATTTTTAAATAATTTCATTAATCTTGGGCGTCAACTCTTAACAGCTTCAATTACAAAACATTAGTGTATTCCAAGTAAATCATTAAAAACCATGCAATATACTTCATTTTCCTATGACTGTCCCACAGATGTAATAATCATTTTACTTCTTCTGTTAAAAAAGTGCATATATTTCCAGTGTATTTCATTTAGGTTAATTCAAGCATATGGAAGTCTTATTTCAATTATTTATTATTTGTTCTTGAAAAAAAAAAAAAATAAAAAATCCTGGAGCTCAAAGCTGAAGTAAGACATATTGATTGTGGCCCTGACTTGTTTAAATTCAACATCACTGCATTTTTATCCTTCTAGTTGCTCTTTGCTTATCTTTCATTTTTAAAAACTCTTCATTCTCTTCATTTCAAGATCACCTTATTCTCTTACCCAAGCACTCTGCAGGCTGTATACTGCAACCAGTCCTCTGCACTTAAGAGAGACAGTCCTCTAAAGAGTTACTCCAGAGAAGACTATGCGCTGAGGTCTTCTCTAAAGAATACCCCTTGTCCCCTGTTGCATATTTGGGCTGAAGACAGTCATTGTAAATACCACTTGTCTTCTTCCCTAAGTTGAAGTTGAAGAAGGTTTTTCTGCACGAAACACAGCTAAAGATACTGAATACAAAGTACTGCATACATACACAAGTGCAAGCCGAAGAAGTCTAACTTTGAAAATTTGAAATATGAAAATATATTAAAAGAAAGAGCTGACTTGAATCCATTTTCTCAATCATATTTGAATGAACAACATGATATAACAATAATTTAAGTCTAATTTTCTTAGAATGAGATAATTATATATCAGGCCTATCTTAAATAATTAATTTTTTCATCATTCCCCTGCTGCTCCACATACTATTTTAAAAGTCTGCCTTAGCAGAAACACAGGCACAATGCTAAAGTAACCATTTAGCAGGACACGTATTAAAAATTTGATCAAATTTCACTGTGAGTTCAAGTCTATACTGGGACAGAAATAAACAACAATCAAGACTTCTGTGCTTCTATTTGTTGCTGAATTTAGCGTATTCTGTAGTGTTGTATCTGAACAGCTCGCTAGAGACTCTGAATCATGCATTACACTAAAAATTCATCTAACAGTTTTCCTTATTGAACTGCCGAGTAGTACCTGAACCGTGGCTGAAACGCTCAGCAGTAACCAAGCCAAGCTGGATGAATGCTGTCATGTCACACTTAGGGAATCATTTGCAATAAGATAATTCTACAATATTTCTATGTGGGAGCTCCTCTGTAGCTTTTCTACTAACCTTAAATGTGAAATATGTATTGTATCAGTTTTGTGGAGAAATATTAAAAAATGAAATCCATCCTAATAACTCCAAGCTTTTCAAATGATAATTTCCTTCTTTCCTACATGTTCACTGCCAATGCCTTGCACATCAATCATTGCAAACTGAATTTTCAGTTTCATTTCAGAAAGATTCTTGAATCCTTCTCATTTTCCCGTTTCTAGATTTCAATCTTGTTCTTCAAATCTTTACCCATAAATCTGTTTCAATATTGTTCAGACTGCAGTTCTCTGGGCACTTATTATTCTAATCCAATCATTATGAGAAAGCATCTCTTTCCATTTAGATACCTGAAATAAGTACAATGAAACTGTCTTTCAGAGATCATAGAATTATCATTTCAAATTCCAGTAGACAAGGTACACACCTGTAAGTAAAAGCGGCTTAAAATATACTCTCTACAACAGGATAAATCACCCAAACCCCTCTTAATCCTCTGAACTGTGGAATCTCATGAATATTCCAAATACCCAAATTCACATATTTTAACTTAATGGATACTTATGCACAATATTTTGCAACAAGAAAAAATTACTTTCATGCACATAAAAATGATTCAGAGATAAAAAAAGAAAAAAAAAAAGAAAAAAGAACAATTAAAAATTAGGAATTGCACCTAAAAAGGGCTGCAAGTTTTTTGACTCTAAAAGTAAATTAAGAATATTTACTTTCTCTTCATCAATGGGAAGAGAAGAAGTTCTTTTCCTTAAGTCAAAGAAAATATAGACAGCAAAGATCCAAAAAGACTGAAAAGCACAGGCAATTGTGAAATGATTCAAAAAGGGACCTTTGTTTCTAGAATGTGTAGCACTAAGCTCCAGTGTATTTGCACATGGCTGAGTTCAGTAAACAGAGACCTTTAAAAACTGAGGCAGGAATGGGGATCAATCAGATAGGAAACTTACAGAGAGTTATTTGAGTGGAAGCACATACTTAAAACAAAAAGAACGCAACAGATGATGCTAAAATGCAAAAAATTGTTTTTTTCTAGCCTACAACTTCTGGATGATTAGGCAGAGGACTTCTACTGCTGTCAAAGAAGTCAACTGATTAAAAAAAGCGAAAAAATCTCAGCACTTCCGTGGTACTGCAAGTCGATACAACTAACTGGCAATGGTCACAATCCTACTCTGTTTCCTCACTTTTGCCCTCCTGTATCAAACATTATACCCACACCTGAGCCATATCGACATGTGAATCTGCAAAGAATGTTTATTTTAGGCCTGAGTAGTTTTCTGTCAGCTAAAGGGGAGTTGAAACCTCCCCAGCAAGAAGCTGTCAACTGACACAGCTCCATGTGAAATTAGTATTTAATTCTGAAGATCAGCAAACTAATTTCCAAACTAGAAGCATGGTATTGTCTTTTCTAATTGAGGGTGAAGCTGCAATTTACCACTTTACAACCGATTTATCTTCATATTAAATTATCTCAGCTCGTTTTTCTTATTTCTCTATCTAACTCATACAATACTTTTTAATTTTATTTTACCAATTTCTCTTTATTTATAGTCATTCTTCTTACTGCCGGTCTTCTGTGGAAGAACACTACTACTGCTGCCTTGACCACTGGTACTAATCACGCTCTTATTGTCTACCTTAAACTATGTGAATTATTCTTTCTCCATTTGTAGATTTGCTATTCTGAAGCAAAGGCTACAATCTCAGCCATTTACTTACTAGTGTAAATATTTACTAACATTCATGTTTTGCAGAGACCTTTGAGCTTTGATGTTTGCACTCCTAAGAAGCACTGAAAGAATTCTATTTTAAATCTCTCCTGAAACATAATCATACTAAACTAGTAATTTTTACATTGTAGGCCACCAATTTTAAATCCACACCAACTACCAATAGTATATCCTTAACACTTAGAAAGCTGAGCACCGCCCCAAAAAACTATTTCTTGATATTGATCTTTCTGTATTATATTCTTCTATATAACTACAGTGAGTGAGAACTGATTTTCTTCAGCCAAGAACTGTATGTCTTGGGACAATGCACTTTATTTTCATGTCTCTGCATGCAGTGTTAATGTTTGCATAACAACATGTAAAGTCTGATTCAGAGTTCAGTACCAGTATGCATACATAGCTTCCACTCCCAAAAAGCTTATTATGAAGTCAGTGACTACATAAAAAGAAATGTAGAAAGATACAAACTTAGGGAAACTAAAGATCAGAAGCCAATGTGACAATGTCCTAGAAGAAGCAAAGTTATATGAAAACTGAATAAAAATAATTTAAAGGATTTTATCAGAAAAGAGAGGGTTGTGCCTTGAGAACAAACATGCTACCCTACTAGTCTAGGGGAACTCATACTTCTTTGATTCTCTGGATTTCCAGACCAGCAGTAGCAAGAACCCTAGAAAACATAACAAACTAAACACAGGGAATTTTTCATAGCGTCCCGCTTCTTCCCCCCTGTATTCCCATTTTTTGGTGCCTATTACCTGGACAGTCCTCTGTGTTCTGCTGCTTGTGAGACACTCAGTATGGCGATGTACCTCTCCAAAATCAGCAGAAAATTTTTCAGGTTATTTCTCTATTATTTAGCAAATAAAATCAGGTTACAGAGAAGCCTGACAAGTGCTATTTTGTTACGCTCATCCACAAAGTAAGTAGTTGAAGTCTGCAATTGTGCTCAGCAGCGAAGCAGAAAGATTTCGCTTCTAACAGTTGGCATCACAAATTCATTCCTCAGTAAGTCCAACTCAGTTATGCCTGAGACAGCATAATAGGCAAGTTGTCTTATACAGAGTCTTTTATATATATCATACAATTGGATAACAATGCCCAAAGGCTTCTCTCTGCACTGCTCAAGATAAAATACAGAATATGCTTTAAAAAAAAAAAATCTGATTTCTAACAGGATGAGTAGGTGCATATCCTTCTATCCTCACAATTCCATATCCCTCTCTAGAATGAATGAAGATATGTTACCGATGCAAATGATGAGTAATTTTCAGGTTATGAAAAACCTTCTTAAAACAAACAAACAAAAAGACAACAAAAACCCAAAACACCACAAATCATTACGTAGCAATTCTATGTTCTCCTCAGTTTCTACTCATGGAAGAGCTAAGATAATACAAGATCTTAGCAAAACTAAGGTAACACAATAAAGCCCAGGTTTCAGTTATAAATAACTATCAGATATCTTTATCTCGATACCTGAATTGGCAAAAGAAACAAACAAAACCACTGGTTTAAACTGCTCCTGTGCTCTCACTGTCACTTAGGTTCATCTTAGCTGTGCAAGTCAAGCAGAGGATGAAAAGGAAGAAGGCACAAGACTTGAACTAAGATAGGGCCCGAAAAAGACCAGCAAGCCTTTGGAATCAAAATTCAGAAAAACAAGAAAAAAATCACTCTATGAAATTTGAAGACTACAGACAAACACCAATGAGTTTTGCAGAGCTGCTGTAAGGTATTTGTGCTATGTATCCAAATTATGCTAAGTTCAACCCAGTAGTCTGCACTGTTCTCAGTAGCACCACATTTCCTGCACTAACTTTTTAAAAACGCAAACATTATTCATAGTTTCATTCTCAAAAGACACTTTGCAAACACTTAGATAACACCATTAGAATTTGCTGCAGATCATCCAAGAAAGTGAGGGGAGAATTTTTAAATACATAGAGCCTAGAACACATTTAATATGGGAAAACAATACTTTTAAATGTAACTTGAACTGCTAAAATTCAGAGTATCAGTACTAGCAAATGCTACTCTTGTCTTCATCTAATTTCTTTGGAGATAGTTCTAAAGTTTCATAGAAACATTACCCCGAGGCCACCAAACAGAATTTCAGCTGCATCATTAGTAACAGTTTAAGAATTTGTTAGAACAGAACAGCTGTTCAGCTATTGAATCACCAGCACAAATTTACTATTTACAGGATTCCTACTAGTGATGTAAGATTCTTATGAAGGTGTTATACTTCTACTGCTGAAGTAGTAAAAACAAAAGCCTAAGTTATGGACATAACAACAGTTACTGCTCTCGTCTTAATTTGTTCATCCACAATATCTTAATATCGATGAGCTAAGATTTGAGATACATACTTACATAGGGAAGATCACAGGGAAACATTTAAGCATTTAAGTTTAGTCTATAAACCTAATGTAAGTTATTTTTGAGAAAAATGCTGTACCAAGTATAACAACTCCTACCATATCAATTTTAAAATCGAATATCCAAGAATTCAAGCGCATATCAGCTTCCCCATTTCCTTCTGTGAGTGGGTGAGCAAATTTCACAGTGGTCAGAAGAACATTAACACATGCTTCCAAACAAATAGTGCACAACACTGGCCATCAGTTCTTACTAGAACAGCTGACTTCTTGAGCACAACTGAAGGTTAAGCAAGCATAAGTGATGCTCATCTGTTGAGGCATTTGTGAAAGCAGAAAGTCCATCTTCTCACATTTCAATAGCATTGGTGCTGACAAGGAAGTCAGCAGGTCAAAGCCCAACTCCCTTCAGAGAGAATGCAAGCCTGAGCTGGGAAAATATTTACATGTGACCTGAAAAAAAAACAGTCTGAAGGCCCACAGCACCTTATTTGTTTTCAAAGGAAACCTTCACTGCCCTCCTCCCCTACCAGAAGCAGACTTGACAAGTGTTGCAATAAATATTACATGCAGAGGAAAGTTGAAATCAATAGCAGGTTAATGTTTATTGAAACAATACAGAGAACCATTTTTAATAGCATTATTTGAAAATAGATCTAATCTAGCAAAGGAAATTCAATTTATATTTAGAGCAATCAGATTTTATTTTTTTACTCCAGAGATTCGTTGCAAACTCAAGCCTCTGAAAATGTGCTTACTGTACTGCATTTAGCAGAAATAGTTTAGCCTTAATAAGCTGATAGCCTGCACAGGAGCATGGATCAACTCATTAAGAATGTAAACAGCTTTCTAACAGTCTTCTTTGCTGTTCAGCCTATGCCAGAGAAAGCAAGGATCTCTCCCCTAAAACCCGTAATTTATGAGTTTATTCAAACTCGCCAAATTGCTTTAAGTAAACGCCTCTTATATTTGAAAATTCCCATGGCAACTCATTTAGTTTGGCAGGAAGGCAGACCCAAATTCAATCCTTTTATCCTCCAGCTAAACCATTACAATGGTAATTCTGCTCTGACACTCTGAAGAGACTGCTAATTACTGTACTCCGGTCCCCAGACAGATTTCCCATTCAGATTAAAATGGCTGTGCAGAGCAGAGAACAGGAGCAACACCTCTGTGTACACGAACGGATGTACGTTCCTGTTACAACTTTTTACTGGAGGGGCTCCACCACTGCAAAGACAAAGCATCTCTACGCAAGGAAGTTTGGCAGAACAAAACATTAGAAGGAAATAAAAGCAAAGAGCAGAACGGCAAAGACGGCAATTCAGCCACCAACTGCAGCAGTTGGTCTACTGAAGGTATTTCATCACCTCACAAACAAAACGAATTTATCTTCTGTGACTTGCTCCCACACACTGGATATTACAATAAGGTTACATAAAATGGTGCTATGTGTTGTGTGTTATACTATTATACGGATGTATAAGTGTCCACTCTCACTGTCACCACAACATCTCAGTTTTTATAAAGCCACCCATGTCCTTTCAAAGCATTGAGAACTTCTTTTCTCCCTTCCTTTGTCACTTTTAATAGGAAAGTGAGAAGGAAACTGATGACTGATCCCTCACTCTTCTCTCCAGCTGTTTCCACTTCCATTGAATGCAAACAGCAATTCAATTCTGAACAGAATAAACATTTACTGTCTCTGAGCCAGTACTAGAAAAGCTTAAGCTCTGTCTAATTCTGTCTTCTAAAAAGGAAAGGACAGTGCCATCCCATAAAGTTTTTTTGCTTAGCACTGTGAAGAAGTAGAAATCTTTTTTTTTTTGTTGTTTTGAAAAGGAACAAGAATGGGAAGGCATGAGTACCACAAATGGAAAAGTAAGCCCATTGGAATATCTCCATGAAACAAATCAAACAAGATGAACATTCTCCCTGAACAAGTTCCTAGCAACTTTCAAAAGGAAACTAGGAGGAGGGCACAAATGCAATGCATTGCAATGGGCACCAACCCATGAATCTTTACATAGACTATTAAAAGCTCCAAATTACAAATCAAAGAACATTGTAACAGCTAGTAAGATGAAAAGATGCACTAGTGTAACATTGACCTGACTTACATGTTTGTTAAGCTAAGCATTTGATATTTGTGAAAAAATCAGATCAGAGAAAAGGAAAAAAAAAAAAAAAAAAAAAAAGAAAGAAAAGAAAAAAGGTGCAAAATACCACCTGTGCTATGTTTATGTTTTCCACAGATGATCCTGACCTGAATAGCTTTTGTTTCAACGGCAGTCAATATAACCCTTTTTAGAAATTCAATTTAAAATTATGCATATACAAAAGGAATCTGTTCACATGAAGAAAATTTTCAGCTGTTAGGAATGAAGTACCACTTCAACTTCATGGGCTGCCATGGGCTTCTGATTGCAGTGGCCAAACTGTCATGCAAGATAGCATTTGTTTTCAAGATTGACTGTCTTGCAACACTCTTTAATAGGGCTTCAGAACTTTAATATGCATAAAAAATCCATGTAGTGAACGTTGTGAAGACAAAGCTTAATTCTTATACTTAGCATTGCGTTTCCTTCAAATACTGCAGCTGAAAAGATTGCTTTGTCAGCTTCCGCTCAAGAGATCTCCATTTATCTCTATAGGCAAAGACCACTTTTTTCTACAATTCAAATTGTTTTGACATTTTCCCATCAGAAAGTATTGCTGCAGTGAAATGAAATATTTTCATGCTATAACTGCAAGATTACCTTCTAAGTTCTCAGTGTGTACGTACACATTTATTCTTTTTTTAAACAAGCATTGCAATTTTGGAATGACGAGCTAAAGAGAACTTTACGTCCTGTCATATAAAAGTATTCAGTTTTGCTGTGAATGTGTAATTTCAACATTAATCATAATACATATAGTGTAATATATCCAACATATCTTGAGCTATATTACAGTCAAATATGTTATAAAATATATTACAACTGGAATATGTCTGTGAGAAGCTTAAGAAAATATAGATACTAAATCAGAGCCATGTGAAAAGAATGGCATGGTGTCAATAAATATTTTATGGATGATGAAATCAACTACATGCAATGCTTTCTAATTCAATTTGGGGGAACACAACTGAAGTTTTACATATCTCATGGTAAGGTAACGGTCAAGAAATCATTTCTGGGAAAAATTCTCCATGGAGCCATCATGGCAAAAACATTCTGTAGCAATAATGCTCAAAAATCTGAATCAGTTAACACTAAATTTAAACTATTCTGGGAGGGTTTTTTTTGTGCGTGCGTGTGTTTTCTGTCCCCCATACTTAAGCCTTTTGCAAGTTGATGTCTTTACAAAATTATCCATAGAAGAAAACTCTCCCATGTAACCTCCAGAAACTGAAGCTAGGTAGCATAAACATAATGTACTCCTGTTCCTAACATTATTCCAGAACACAATTAGAGCCACATACGTTTTTTCGAAAACAGTCTAGGAAATCTTCACAGATCTTACAATGAAATAGTTTTCTAGAATTAGAAAGTCAAAACAATGTAACAAATCAATAATATTATATTTTCTACTTCTGAAAACAAACAAACAACAAAACAAATTTCTGTGAATGCCAGCAAACTTCAGAAACAAAAAACAGCTGAGCTACATTGTGCAAGAAATGCCATTTTTATCTTAAATGGAAGTTATTCTTGAGAAGAGATTCAATATTATAAATAAATTAAAAAGGAAATGTAAAAAAGGGATTGGACATACATCAGATTAGTGATAAAGAAGAATAAGTGCAACTACTTTTTATCTTCCAAAGGTCTATTTAGAAATTAACAGGACAGTCGTAACAACTGGAGCATACTGACTTGTTTGCATATTTAGAAGGATATTCTGCTGATGTGAAACCATCACTGCTGCACATCATAGCACATGGTATGTTGATACTTAGGACAGTCCCCACCTCCAGGATCAGAAACTACAGCCTACACTCGCTTGCTCTCTATGGGCACATATCATTTAATCTTAAGCAAGTTTCACCTTCCAGAGGCAAAAAATATCCTTTGTACAAAGAAGAAAGACAAAACTGCATCCCTTTGCAATCACTGTCCAGGATTTGTAGCAAACACGAAAACATGGAAAGTTGACTTTCCTTCATGAATCATTTAAAACCTGGCATCTGATATCATGCAAGCGTATTGATACCAAGAGATCTGGATCTCAGAATCAAAACAGCTGCTAGTATTACTGCAAGATTCCTTGGATGTTCAGTGGTATAAATCTGCCCTGAGAAAGAAGTGGCAAAACCACCATGAATTCCAACAATGGTTTCTGAATTCCGCATATGGAAATTTCATTTTTAAAGCAAGAAAAAATATATTTTGTTAGCCTTACTAATACAGTATGTTTGAAAACAAAGAAAGTTTTGAAAATACTTACTAAGATATATGAGAAAAAAATAGTAGAAAACATGTAATTTCCAACAATACACAAGAAAAATGAACTCGACAAAGTCTTAAAAGCTTCTCACTAATTGCTGCAATCCAAGCAACACCACTTTCCAGTAACATTTCATCTTTCACTTTCCAGGACAGTTTGCTAGTCCTAAGTTTAACTTAAAAGTATGTTATTAATGGCCCAGTCCAATTGACTTAAGCTATTTTAAATAGTTAGCTCCAATCTCCTACATCATGCTCACCTACGTTTCTTCTGATAAGAGAGTCCAGAACATTCTTATATTAAAATCAGCCTATAAGCAAAATATTAAAGAAAATCTCATTAGTTCTATACTGCATGCTCGAGTATTTTCTGTACTGTTTAAAAGAACATATTTTCTACTGAATAGTAGTTGGAAAATCCTGATCACTTTCCCAACCGTTAGAATTTTCTGCAATCTGACATCAAAATAGCATAATGAAGAGAAGCTTGATGAGTATAAATCATCAGTCAGCATTAAACTACAGATGTTTGTATAACAAGCTTTATTTTTGTATAATCAGAATCTAGGTTTCAAAGCTAACACTGGCAATACAGCATACCTTAAATAGCTTGAAAAGGGAAGCACTTACTGGTTACTTTACTTTTACTGCAAATAAAAATCTTTGCAATTCCAAGATCCTTCCAGAAAGCACTGCTAACACTTGTACATAAAGCAATCTAACCTTCTTAATATTCCAGCTTTATTTAATCAAAAATGTGACAGAAATGCAGGACAGCAGATCTCTACACTCCGTCTCTCCAAGAACCACAATCCTACAAGTAGCATTTCTTTCACTTAGGGTAAACGCAAGGCTGTGATTTCAAAAAAGAAAACCAGCTGAATAAAAAACACAACTTTCGATACTCAAGATCAGAACATGTTAAAACATGTATATGCAAAGTTAATATATACATATGCATTTATGTATAAAACTCAAAATTCTCTCACAAGTATAGTTATTTTGAAAAAATTTCAAATTCAAAAATGTGAAGTAAAATAGGAATCTAAAAGACTAACGGTCACTACAAATGAAAGGTAAGAAAAGCAATGCATCTTTACACAGAATCACAGAATAGCCAGGGCTGGAAGGGACCTCAAGGATCATGAATCTCCAACCCCCCTGCCACATGCAGGCAGGGCCACCAACCTCCCCATTTAATGCTAGACCAGGCTGCCCAAGGCCCCATCCAATCTGGCCCTGAACACCTCCAGGGATGGGGCATCCACAATGTCTCTGGGCAGCCTTTTCCAGCACCTCACCACTCTCTCTGTAAAGAATTTCCCCCTGACATCCAACGTATATCTCCCCTCCCTCAACTTAAAACCATTTCCTCTCGTCCTGCACTTATCAACCCTTTCAAAGAGTTGATTCCCTTTAGCTTGTTGAGTTTTCTTACCACCTTTAACGACACAGACAGATAGAATCACAGCTTTATAATATACTCCCCACATAAGGGAAGAAATACTTCAGCAGATTTTATATAGAGAATATTTCAGTTCTCAGGGACCCTATGCCCAACCACTTCAGAACTAATGAAAATTTAAAGCCTATTATTAACGGCATTGTCCAAATGCCTCCTGAACACCGATGGGCATCAAGCATCAACCATCTTTCTAGGAAGGAAGCCTGTTCCATTGTTTGACCACCCTCATGGTAGAGGAATTCTTCCTAACAACCAGTCTAAACCTTCTCTATCAAAGCTCTATGATACTTCCCTGCATCCTGTCAATAGTTTCCAGGATTAGAGCCCAGCATCTACTTCAGGGCTTCCCCTCACGGAGCTGCAGAGAGCAATGAGGTCACTTCTCTACCTCTTCTTCTCCAGACAATCCCAGTGCTCTCAGCCTCTCCTCACAGGACATGCTTACCAGCCCTGTAATCGACTTTGGTGCCTCCTTTAGATGCTTTCAAAGACCTTAACATCTTTTCTATATTGTGGAGACCAGAACTGCACTGATATTCAAGGTGAGGATGCACCAGCACTAAATATAGCGGGAGAATCACCACTTTTGACCGGCTGGGTATGCTGTGTTTAATCAGTCATAAAATGCAGCTCACCCTCTTGGCTGCCAGGGTACTGCTGACTCATGTTCAGCCTGCTGTCAAACAGCACCTCCAGATCCCCTGAGCTTAAAGAAGGTTTTATATGAAGATTCAAGCATACAAATTCTGTTCCAAGACCATCAAAAGAAAAAGAAAAAAGAAATGGAAGGAAAGCAGTATACAAGATGCACAGGAAGAACACTCAAGAATAAAGAAAATAAGGGGAAAAAATGAGACGAAGGATGAAAAAAGAACAACAAAATGAATTGCCATCATAGATCAACTCCATCACAATGACATCTACCAAAACCGAAGAGATTAAGTACAGTTTCTGGAATACAGAGAAATCATATAAAATCTAATCAGTATTCCCAATCAATGCATAAATTTGCAGTGGAATTGCACGTGTCTACTGACTTTTAGGCAAAAAAAAAAAAGTTTTGTTTCTCTTTGGGAGGCAATTTCATTAATTTCCCAAGATCTTTTCTTGAAATAGCAGTCATTTGTTTTTCAAATTACATACTATGATACTTTAATAATAAATAAATAAAAATTAAAGAATAAACAGAAGAAGATAGCATAGAAGATAGTACCAATCTCCAATTGGTACTTTGAAAAAGTATATTTAAAAATTTGAAAATTTGAAAAGTATTATTTGAAAAATAATACAGTTAGTATTCAATACTAACCGTAGGTACGCACAATTAACTGATTTTCCTAGGTTCTATAAATCATGGAAAAAGTCGGGAAGAAGTTTCAGATTAACAGCTCGATTAAGATAGTTAGAAATAACTGATGGAGAAGCTTTCTTCTCCAATTAGTGTAAGAAAAGCCTAGGAAAGACAAGAATCAATACATACAGCTACTCAAGTTATAATCAAGTTATAATCTAATTCAACTGGTTCTATTTAAGTAGATGTATCTGATCATGACTACACATCAGAATCTGTAAACATAAACCCTGAAATGTATCTGCACATATCATCATAAATTTACATTTACCCTTTTGTTATTTTTCCATCTTTTTTATTTCCATCCATACAATTTCAAAATTATCCTAATAAATAGTATTAGCCTTCCTCTTAGTACTATGAAGTTCGCTTCAAAGGAGTTGAGGAGTTTAACAGATTACACAAGTTATAATACAATTAAGCTACAAATGACCTAGTTTTACTGCAGTAAATATAGCCTGAAAAAATCACTACCATTGACAGACACCTTCTGGATGGTAACAAGATACTGGTCTACAGAGTTTCCACCCTGTATACAATGATAGAGAGAACTGTTTTCACACTTGCAGCTGGCCTGAAACAATTTTTCTTTAATAGTCAACACTAGGCAAAGCTCAAGCATTTAACTGCGCAGTGACAAGTCAAATAGAATACATGAGCACTTCATAAATTAACTATCTTAGGAGTTCCTCTTTCTCATTTTTGAAGACTGAAATTTAAAAACTTTCAGAGCAGTAAGATTGCTAGAGTGCATGCCAGAATTTACTTACAGACTGCTCAACATAATTAAATCTGTGTTGATATTGTTGGTAAGTTATCGAAATTACCAATACTGGACACCAGTAGGCTTTCCTTTTTTTTTTTTTTTTTTTTTTTCCCGTTATCATACTCTGTTATACCACATTTCTGATTATTTTTTCATCTGCAGGTGAACAAACACACAACTTTATGCAAGTCTAGGTATACCCATGGTTGGCTTGCTGCAATCCCAGTTTTCCCTGTGCCACTGTTCTGGTTTGCACAGAATTAATTTTCTTCATTGCTGCTTACATGACACTATGCTTTGGATTTTTGATGAAAACAGTGGTGATAACACAACAATATTTTAAGCTGTAGCAGAGCAGTGCTTATAGAAAATTAAGGACTCTTCATCTTTTCATGCTGTTCCAACAGGGAGGAGGCTGAGGTTGCACAAACAGCTGGGTAAGGACAGAACCGGGACAGCTGACCCAGACGGGACAAAGGGAGGGATGTCCCATAAGATACGGGGTCATGCTCAGCTGACCCCATGAGGAAGGGGGGAACATGCAGAGTGATGGCATTTGTCTTCCCAAGAAACCATTAGGTGCGTAAGCTGAAAGCGGCTTAACAACTGTATGATGATGAGGAGAAGCTAAGAAACTCCTTGTTCCAATTTGCTTTTTCTAGTCAGCTGTCTTTATCTCCACTTATGACTTTCACACTTTTACTTTTCCAGTTCTCTCCCCAGTCTCACTTGGGGTGAGTGAGTGAGTGGCTGTGTGGTGCTAAGCTGCCTGCCAGGGTTAAACTGCAACATCGTGGCTGTGTTCCCATTCCATCACCTCTGTCAGCGCTAAAACAGAACTGATCCCACAGCAAGTCAGTTAATCCAAGGTTAAGCAGTTCACCAAGTGGACACACTAAACGATCAGACGAAGGCCAGTACCTTCTGATGTAAAACAGGAAACAAGAACAGCAAATCATTGAGGAATGGCAGGACTGCAGAAGTCCTTGGTTCAAAATGTCATGGAAAAACGACGTCTGCCTCATACTACTAAAAATAATACTCTATCACTTCTCCTTCACATCAAAGTCTACCACTTCTTATTTAGCTGGCCAATCCCAAAAGCTCATCTGCTTCATTATGTTACCTACTGAGTTGCTCTCTGGAAGACATACATGGCATGCATTGCTTAAGACTTGTATCTGAATCAACAAAACAGACGTAGTGAAGGAATTTCCCAATTGTTTTTGAAATCAGTGGTGTCCTTTTTCTGCTACTTTTATCAGTTACTCATTTTGTAACTTCAATTGAACAAGCAGCAAACAGTAAAATGAACAGCACGACCAACATTTCCACAGACAGACTACAGAAGGCATTGCTATATTCTCTCCTGTGAAAGCAAAAATATAAAACCAGCATAGCATGCAGGAATTAAATAGAAAGAAATATTCAGGGAACACAAACTTGCATGCAGAATTTATTGTTTTGGATTTTTTTTAGATGACTAAGACAAATGAAATCTCTTCCCAATATCATTCAAACTTTAGGTTTCACTAGTTGTAGCTACCGGAGGGGAAGTAATGCACAGCATTATTATGATATCTTCCCCCTATTTTTTTTCTTTTTTTTTTTTTTTTCCTTACTAAAGCTAAGGCAGGAATAAAACTCTTTCTACTACATTGAGTTTTTGCTTTCAAATTAGTTCTTGGGTATGGAATCCAGCACACATAAATGCCAGGCTAAAAATAAAACTGAAAACTGAAAATAATTCACCAAAATTTGCAACTACACTTATAATGAAAGTATTAGAAATTGCTTTTTTTCTTCGTTTAATAGAAAGTCCCACTTTATCATATTTGCTGAAGGCAGTCTGGGAAAGAAATGCTTTAATGCTTTTAACTAACCCAACTGAAAACAGCAACATATTCTGCCAGTACTGTTGCCCCTTTATTATATTCTCTCCTGTTATTTGACATATAGGCCTGTTTGTGACTAAAAACAGAAACATTAATGTAACATTTATAGTAATAAAAAGTAAACAAGGAGGACAGTCAATATTTATATACTAAACATGACTACAAAGGACATTCCAATTTGTAGAAAACCCATGCAGCATGTAACACATTAAACCAGATGAAATACTGTAATGTCACTTTCTGCTGCTGCTTTGATAAGGAGTATAGCCAGCATTTGGAAGAAGTCAGTCTATACGTGAAATCCTTTTATGTTAGAGCCAAGCTACCATGGAGAAAAGTTACTTTTTTTAGCAAAACAAGCCATTCCGTATCACCATGACAGGCTTGTACTGTCTTTCTCTAACATTTCTTCACAAGGTAAAGCAACAGACATTGAAGAAGAGACTGCATCCCATTTAACACAGATATTTTTGTTTAACTACTGCGTCACTAATGTTTATTTTAGTAATGTCTGTATTATATCTTCATAGAAAGCTCTACTTTGCTGATGCTTTTGTTGGCATAATATGCTTCAAGACACTGAACATAATGAAGAGTAGCAAGTTCTCAAAGTCCATGATGCTTACAGTGATTTATTTGTTATTTCATTTTTTATTCAGTTATTTTTCATCAAAGAAACAAGATGGCTAACTATCTTCAAGATGAAAATCAAATGCTATTCCTCCAGATTTCTTCCCAGTATTTCATTTACTCTAAACATTTTTTTGCATACTGAAAGCAGTATCATCAGCATGAGCTTCTCTTATTCGCCATGATCTAGAATTAGGTTGGAACTTAGTGAGGCCATTTTTATTACAGCAGAGGTTTTGTTGTTGTTGTTGTTTTTCCCTGAAAACAGCCAGCATTTCTTATTGTCCCCGTTAACACACCTTCTAAGTACTCTGTTCCCTGCTTCTATTTTCACATTTCTTGTAGTACTTTGCACTTAACCTTATCAGCCCCCCAGGCCAAAATAAATTCACCCAATAGTAAAACCTTGACTCAACAAGATTCAATCAATCATTTTCAGCAACTGCTTCAGCCTCTTGGGCAATTTTCAGGTACTTCCACAGCTGTTCTCATTCTGATTTTTTTTTCTTATACTACCCTACTATTTGTTAAGCATAGCTATCTTCTGTTCTTTATGAAAATATTTTAAAGAGAGTGCATGCTTTTAACTACATTATTTTCCATTGCCACTAATGCCTATTTATTTAGCCTACAAAACAGCTTACTGAAAATAAGCAACTATGATACTGTTAAAGGACAGTAACAGCAATTAATCCATCAATCTTTACTTCAGCTTGGTACTTCTGCTTTAGCATTTGACGCTTTGCAGCTCCACAAGATTTTTCTGAAACATGACCCAGAAACTTACAATTAATTTCCAATTTCTGCTTCTCTATTATTAATCCATTTGTAACTCTTTATGAATGTATTCTGCAAATATTCTTTGTGTGGAAAGCTTTATTTTGCATTGTTTCCTTACTCCATTTTTAAATTTATCGGCTACAAGGTAAGCATCTAGTACTACTCAGGATGAATTACCAAATTTAATAACAAAGATACTTTTCCCCATACTGTACAGCTAAATTTAATGATGTTCAAGATTGATAAGTTTAAAAACCTCTATTACAAGCAACAGCCAAACGTACTGAAAAAACAATACAACCTTCTATTAAACAGTCTTTCCTATCCATTACAAATTTGAAATACTGTTACAATAGTGGCAAGTAAAGTATCCAGTCTGAGAGGGAGCACTCACTGTTTTGCAGTTGTCTTCATACAAGATGAGGAACAGCAACTAAGTAGAACTACAGCTGCCCTTATACACTGATCCCAGACTGAATTAGAGTAGCGCAGTAGAAGCCACTCAGACTCCTCCTTCAGGCTGACAACACCAAGATTTTCTCCTCATAGTTGCCCTCTGGACCCTTTGTCACCTTTGCAGCACTACTCTGGACACTAACAGTTGCATAGCTTTCATATATTGTAGTGCCCAGAACTTCACACAGTACTCAAGGTGAGGCTGCACCAGCACGGAGCAGAACAACCACTTCCTTTGGCACACATTAATTTGGATACACACAGTTTTACATCCTTATGTTGTGGCGCGTACACACAGTGCTGGAGGTGAGGCTGCACAGCACAGAACACAGTGGGATAAACCTCTTCCCTCTCCTGGCTGGCAGTGCTGGGCCTGACGTACCCCAGGGTACAGTTGGCCCTTTGGGCCGCCAAGACACACTGCTGAGTCCTGTGGAGCCCCACTAGTGACCGGCCACCAGCTTGACATAACCTCATTTACTGAAAATCTTTGAGCCTGAACCATCAGCCAATTGTTCACCTATCACTTTATGTTTTCGCCTAGCTGTATAGTTTATTCAATGCACTGCAGAACACAAAATAATCCTGAAGGAGAGGGTCTTAGCTGTACTGCCCAGCACCCAAAATAATCATTTCACATTTTTAATACAATATAATCACCTGAGATACACAGATGAAGTATGACATCTGTCCCCCTTATGTAAGACACAACTCTGCACTTTTTTTGTACTTTCTACAATTATACAACCCAGACTATCTTTTGTCTATCGTTTGAAAGAACTACCCATCTTTACTGAACTCGTGCAAATAACAAATAAACACTCAAAGTTCTAAAAATGAGGAGAGGAAAAATCGATAACCTGTAGGATCCACTTTAGAAAGGGACATAAGGACAAAACAGGTCAATGTGTTCCCCAAAGACTGCACACTGCTTTATTCTTCCTGTTTTTCTTTGGAGAAAAACATGAAAGAAGCAATACTGTAAGATCTTGCAGGTACAGATAATGACCAATATCTCACTGAAGTATGGAAAAAGGAAAAGAATTAGTTTTTACAGAACTTGAAGTACAGCAAATAAGTATCAATTTTCATTCCAAAGAAATGTAAATTTACTGGAAAAAATAAAAATGTTGGCCTTTCTCCTCCTTTCTCATAATGGAGAAAAATGGCTTCTTCAGCCAATTTATCTGAAGCTATCCTTTTTATTTCTTAAGATAAATTGTGAAAAGGAGAAATAATAAAATCCCATCCACAAGGAAAAACATCAGTAGCAATTCAGATTTTTAAATATGAGAAGTAATACTTTTTACTACTGAAGAAGCCTTTTTTCCCCCAAGTACTTTCAAATGAAAATCTGTTTTAATATGCCTATATCTGTACTGTCACTACAAAATGGAACTAGTTTTTTTTTTTTTTATATATTGACCATAACAGATTTTTTGAAGAAATCATATCTACCACAAACGTGCTTTTCTAAAATGTATCTTAGAAAATGAAAACACTGTCAATTCACAGTAAGAATGAGATTTAGTTTATCTCCCACATAATCTCAAATTTCAACCCGGTTGGATGAAAAAAATCTTTTTTTTTTTTTTTTTTCTGGAATCAATTTTAATCCTCTGACATTTTTTGGAAAACAATACAGTTGCAGATGTTCTATAAATTTCCAGTTTTCTATTCATATCTCTTAAAGAATGTTTGGAACCTTCCAATAGCCAGAATTTGCCCCACCGTAGAGTTAGCTAGGATTTCTTCCTTCTTCTGTTTGGTGTGATTACTTAAAAGGTTTCTGGTTTCTTTCATGTAAGTTTTCAATTCACATTTTTCCATCCTAAAACAGAACTTTTCAACCCTCAAATTGCCTGAACCCATTAATTGTGCAGCTGATTACAATACCAACTGAACAGGCACGCTAGGCTGTAGCAAAAAGCAAGTATATACCACATCAATCCTAATGCTGTATATCTCTTCACTAAATGGATAGATAGATTCTGAAGATCTATATTTTGTTAATTGAAAAATTAAGGTTCTTCCCTGACCTTTGGTAACTTCTAAACATGTGTTCTGATATATTTTTTTTATATGGCTTCTGCTTACCACAAGCTTCCTCACAGCCAGCCTCTACTAACATTCACCAAGCACCCAAAATTGTTTGGTCATTTTAATACCAAGTATCACTCTCCTTCACACGATGAACTCATTTTTTCCTCATGAGGCAAAAATTTCCTCCAATTAAAAAGATTCCATTTATTTTTATCATGATAAAATGACACTAAAGTGGTGGTAAAAATCAGTACAAGATGAAATAAACTTGCATGGAACGCACTATACTGCCATGCTGAGTCATCTTGTCTTGAGTGAGAATACAGAGCAGGCCTGAGAATGATAATTCTGTTCCCTGAAAAAGTTAAAACCTTTTAAGGTTTTCAACTTTTTCAACTTTCAAAAGTTAAAGTCATCTAGCTAGGCAGAAGGCAGTTAATATTTTCAGGGAATAAAGAAGACAGACCATTTTCTAGCTCTAGAATATTTATTTTTTCCTTACTATCAGTTATGGCAACGTTGTAATACTGTATTCTGGAGGGGTTTTATTCTTTTTGGAAGGTGTTTAATACAGTGATCTGAGAAGGCATGCCTTCTTTTCTTGAAGTATCAGAATCATCTCAAACAAACAAAAGCACATCTTACTTTCAAAGCCTTAAAGCAAAACATCCTTATATTGAAAGAAGATAAGAAATCTAATGTTTGCAGCAGCTCAGTGTGGTTTTACAAAGGTTACAAGAATTTTCTATATGTGTATCTTGAACAGCTAGAAAAATTAACATCTTTTAAAAGAATCATTCTTACCCATGCAATAATTTGATCGGGGTGAGACTTTTAAAGATCATTACAGTATTAGAAAATAATACCTAAATTTTACTTTAGGGTATTGCTCGGTAGGTTTTCTGTTACTGCTAAACAATAATTATTTTTCAGAAATAACTCCTGGAAATGTAAATCAAAGACTTGCATACACAAATACTTACTGCAGGTATCAGTAATTTTTTCACTTCTTCAACAGCCCTCTTCAGTTTTATTTCTGCTCTGTTCTGAGCATCCTCCACAGTGATTAGTACATGCAAATCTTCATTCAGGTGTTCCCAGTTGGGCTTGCCTCGGTTCTGTTCTTCCTGAAATACAAACCATAGAAGCTATGAAGCATTGCTACATTCTGTATAAAAAAAAATTTAAAAAACAAAACAAAACAAAAACCAAAATAGATAAGTTCATTTACGTGAAAAGCACAAGCTGTATTTTCAACAAAAGACAGAAGAAAGGAAAAGTCTCCTTGATACAGAGACAGAAGAGACAGAATTTTGTTTTATGTGATTATTTAACAAGAACTTAATTTTCAAAATATCTTTTAGAAAATGTTTTGAGGTTTTTTGTGTTTTGGAACTGCTTCAATTCTGAACAGTATCTCACTCAACCTAAGGAACAAGAACACAAGAACACAAAGTACAAGAGAAATACTATTGCTTCCATTATTCTCTTCAGCCTTTCAATGGTTAAACAGATGAAACATACTTCTAAGTTAAGAAACGCAGTCTTTTCAGGAGAAGTGAAAACAGGCACCATACACAGAGAGTTCATTTGAATCTTCCCAAAGGATGAGAGTGCAATTCTTCAGAGTCAAGGACTGCTTTTCAATACTCATACATGAACAGTGAAAAAAAACAAACAAACATGAAAAAGGGAACTTAAGCTGTAATTTTCAAAACATAACTACACGTAATGGATGAAAGGAGAGAATGAGGAGAAGGTGACAAGGCTGCTTTAATACTGTTCACAGAAGACCACATACAAGACAGTCACCATTATACTGGTACTCTGTTACATCACTGGCATTAATAATCTCAAAGATGAATCTTAGCAGTAGTTTTAAAGGAGGAGGAAGGCATGCTAAACAAATGTATTTTTTTTGTAAGAAATATTTTCTAAGCAACAGATATCAGTATATTTAACTTACACATTCTCTCATCCATTCTTCCAAAGACAAAATTAATACAACACAGAAAACTTTCCAACTCCATTTTGATTAAATAGTGAAGCCAGCTAAACTTAAATATAACAATATTTATAATTTAATAGAATGTGTTAAAAAAAAGCCTCCTTCTTGTAAAAAATAACTACAGCTCACACTTAAAAAAAAAAAAATGGAGGAAAGCAACGTTAATTGTAAAATGTGTCTTTTACGCTAAATTTAATCAAATTTCCTCCAGGAAATCCAAAAGATTTAATAGCAGCAAATACATGCAGTACTTTATATTCATAAATACCTGAAAGAACATTCTAAGGAACAGAGCTCCATCTTTAATTCAGCTGCTTTAATTCTGAAATGTTTTGTGGAATAGACAAGGACGAAGATGGAAAATCGTGAGAAGTATATGGAAAATTTATGTAAAATAATCAGTACTTCGAAGTCAATTTCCTTTTACTATACTCTGTGTAACATGCACGCATACGCACAAGTTCCCATTATCAGTCACTACGATTTTTTTTTTTTCATTTTATTCATTTATTATAAGAACAGAGACTTTTTGATTAGTTTAGAAATGTCATCTCAGGCAGTTTTTTAAACAATGGTAGTAGTAAATATATCTCTGTCAATTTCAGAAGGTGAAAAAAAAAAACAAAAAAAGACTTACTTATAAAACAGGACCTGATACAAAGTACAGGTGAGTTATAATATGCTCCCTGCCAGAATTTAATCTTTTGAGAAACTATCTTACCACTAGATATTCTGAACTTATTTCACTCAATCATGATCAAAACACCACAATCACGACCTAAACAATTCCTTTTTTCTGTTTTTCAAATCACGACAAACTTTACTTATATGAAGCAGTGCAAAGTGTTAATGTTAAAATTAAGATGAATCAGATAAGGATCCTAAGTAAGCAGAGTGATACAGCAAAGAACATGCCACTCTCTTCTTGCATGGATAGCTGGTGAACTGACACCGTGGGAAAGGTATTGGTATGCTACTATATTAAATGCATGATGAACTGCACAACCAACAACTCTCAGAAAATATCAGAACACAATGGACAAATGAGGAGAGTTTTCCCTACATAAAACACCAAGTTCTCTTCCTAAAAAAGAAGGAATGGCTAAACACGGTTTCAGCTGTAGACCAACACAATAGCAGTGCACAATATAGGTACACAGAAAGGGGCCTGCAGCACTCCAATGATTTCTTTCACAATGAGATCAGAATGGTACAAAGTCTCACTACCTTTAAGCAAAGGATAATAAAATGTACATGGTCCCAGTCGATGCATGCCTGTATTGTAACCTTTAGACTCAACAGACATTCTTCATTACATTATAGGGTAGTCTGCCTCTCTTTAATTTGGTATTTAAATATTTTGGATTAACAAAATCTCAAGTATTGATGCTGTGGTTCAAATTACTCTGCTGTAGTATGAACAATTTTCTGTTGTTTTTTTGTTTTGTTTTTAAAAAGAAGTTGCATGTAAAACAATACAGAGATGATACCATTAGGTATCACAAAGACTTACACACCCCCAATTTCTTTTTAAGTGGAAAACACTTTGTGTAAGTTCAGTAATCACAGGAGCTAACAGGTCAGATCTCACAGCACAAACAGTCATACAAACACTTGTTAAAATAACTGAACTAGCATAGAGCACTTACAGCTCTTTTACTATGACCATAAAATATTCCAACACACTAATAAAAGCCTTGCTGCCATAGAGAGCACAATTTCTTAAATCAAATGGCAAACCCGTAACAAGGATTAAGGAGAATGGAAGCCTACGCAGTGTATATCGAATACACAATTAGATACAGAAAAGAATACTTGGGAACAGGCTTCACATTTATTCTATCTCAACATGCTTGCACTCAGACTTCCACTGCTCCCACTGTGTTCAACAAGGCTTCTTTCCTAGTAAGTTAACAGTTTTGCAAATATCTGTCATCTGTTTATTAAAAATTGAGTGAAAAGTTATGTAAATGGCTAGATTTCCTTGGTTTGCTTTAAAAATCAAAACCAGAAAATTCAAATATCCTCTAAATCATTCATTCCAACTGAGTCAGATCCAAAATGCACAGTTTACAGTTTAAAGCTACAACTTTTTATGCTACCTTAAAGCCCATAGGAATGATCTGGGAAAACATATTTTCTTCCAAGTAAAACACTATAATTAAAACTTCTTTATGTAACTAGTTTTGAAAACACCTTTTTTCAGTCCTACAAAAGGCCAAACAGGTAAATTAAATATATATGCAACTGTGCAGGGAAAGTATCTTTAATACCCAATTAAGTAGAGTCTGAAACTTACTGGTTTTGGATGGAAAAAGATAAAATGATAACCAGAAGGGAATGACAAGGGGTTACTGTAGAAAGCATCGTTGTTTTGGTTGATATGGAGTTAATTTCCTTCCTTCACAGAGGCTTACACGATGCTGTGCTTTGGATTTTTGATGAAAACAGTGATGATAACACACTAATATTTTAAGCTGTTGCAGAGTAGTGCTTATAGAGAACCAAGGCTGGGGGTGCACAAGGAGAGGGGTGAGGACAGAACCAGGACAGCTGATGCAGACTGGCCAAAGGGATGCCCCATACTATAACGGCGCCATGCTCAGTAAGAAAAGCCAGTGGAAAAAAGAAGAAAGGGAGCAACATTCTGAGTAATAACATTTATCATTAACCGTTATGAGTGGTGAACTCTGCCTAGAAGCGGGTAAACATCTTACAGCTGATGGAAATGTAGCAAAGGAGCTCCTTGTTTTGCTTTCCTTGTCCATGCCGCCTTCATTTTACCTAGTCAAATGCCTTAATCTAAACTCGTCAGTTTTCATACTTCACTTTTCCAATTCTCTCCTCTACCCTACTTGGGGAGAGAGTTATCTCAACACAGCTGGCTGCTGGGATTAGACCCCAACGGAATGAAATCACAAATGATGGTTATCTTCACTTTGACTTATAGCTGTATCTGATTGTTTCATGGCGTCACAGGATGAGATAAGAAGAAACTCCTGAAGACCACCCACTCCAACCCCCTTCTCAGGGGCAGGGTCAACTAGAGCAGGTTGCTAAGGACCAAGCTTTGAGCATCTCCAAAGCTGGAGATTCCGCAACCTCTACAAGCAACCTGCTCCAACAGGTTGTTGACTGTTGACAGCAGTCACGGTAGAAAAACTTTTTCTTATGTTTAAGTGGAATTTCATACATTTGGTCTGTGACCATTGTCTCCTGTCTTTCAGCAACACTGTCAAGTTTGCCAGATCTGCCTAAATAAAGACTCATATGGATGACAGAAAATGCCTTGAGAATTACTTTTGGATAAAACATTCATTAGCACAGCAGGAAGGCCATGTGTGTAGAAGAAAAAAATAGCACCAAGAAAATGAGAAAAAAGGATCAGAAAAAGTAAATTGATTACATATACGCAAAATTGCATAATGTACACAATAAGTAATTTACAGCATGCATTCCTGAAATTGTTTATGGAAGAATTATACAGGAAAAATGGAGGTAAAGAAGATGCAGGAAATTACAGTGTAAAATGATGTATGCCACAAGCTTTGGGAACAACAGTATTAGAAGAGCTTAATTACAGCCCAACTATCCTGTCTGCTAAATTAAAGAACATTAACAGTAATATAACTGGCAGATACAGTTTCGCTGTGCTCCTTGTCTGGCAGAAATTTCACTACCCTTAGATATAAATAATAATTCCATAAACAGATTTTATTTTCATTTTGCTGCCTGCTGAGTGTATGCTTATTATCCCCAAGGTACTTGTATACAATAATGGACTTGAGGAACCTGTTCAGTATTTAACTTGCTATTAAGGCCACTGGGTCAAGTAGTTGGGGGAAAAAAAAAAAAACAAAAAAAAAAAACCGAACATCTTTCTACAACTCCTTGAAATTTAATTCCACAGAAATCAGTCTGAGGTACTCTGGGGAGGGGGTGGAGGGAAGGGAAGAGAGGGGAGAAGAGATAATTAGTTCTGTTGATGTTCATTTGCATCTAAACAGCCAAGCTTTAATCGTAATTTGTTCCATGATGAGAAATAATGACATCCAGATTCCTGTTGATTTCTGTCACAGGAACAGAAATAACACCACATGCAAGTTTGCCAGGATCTACTGAACCAATATGATGCTGAAGGTGACAGTTCCCAGGATCACATCATTACCAAGGACAAGACATGGTGTCACCACTACAAGCCCGAGTTAAAATGGCAGTTCATGAAGAGGCAATGTGGATTCTCCACCAATGAAGAAGTTCAAGACACAGCCCTAAATGGGCAAAGTGATGTGCACTGTCTTTTGGCATAAGAAAGGGTTGATCCTTCTTGATTTCCTGGACTCAAACAAAATATCAACTCTGTCTGCTACAGTGCAACGCTGACTAAGCTGAAGAATCAAACTTCCAGTAAGGCCAGAGAACAGGACAATCTTTCTCATACATGTTTTAAGATTGTGGAGCACATTGCTGATATTGGCTGGACTGTTCTACCACGCTCACTCTTATAGTCTGGATTCGGTGCTTTTTGACTTCCATCTGTTTGAACTGAAATATGGATTGCACAGTCAATATTTTCACAGCAACAATGCCATCAAAGCAGTTGTGAAAAAGTGGGTCATCTCCAGTGGTGCAGATTTTTAGAAGTGCAGCAAAACTGCATACATAGCAATGGTGACTATGTTAAAGAATAGGGCTTTTTGGAGCTGACAATTTGCTCTGTCAAATAGTGCTTTTGCATCTACTGTTTCCAGGTGAAGAAATAGGAGGCAGTACTTTCAGACTGACCCATGCAACCTTACTGTTAGCTAAGCAAAAAAGGATGACTGAAAAACTTGGCACATCCTTTCCCCTTATGCAAGGATGTTAATCTGTGCCTCTCCTCTATCCAGCCAGCAATTTTCAAATACTTTAAAACCCCAAGGAATTCTTCATTTCTGTCAAGTTCAACTGAAATTGTTCAAGATAATCAAACGGTGAAGAGGAAAATATTTTGAGAAAGGCGGCACACACTCAGAGAATACTTCAATTGAGAACGTTTTTAGGTTTCAGACTTTACTTCTCACAACAAAGTCTCCAAATCACAGTATCATCTCATGAATTAAAAGTAATTAAAAAACAGAACTGGTGAAGCTGGAAGTATGCTGGAACTATGGTCAGTTCCAGCTGTCAAAATGCCGCTAAAGAAAAAGGAAAGAAACACTGAAAACAAATACTTTCTGAGTTGTATAGATAGACTGGGATATATTAGCCAGACAGCAAAGAAAGAACATGATCCACAAAAAACAAAGTTTCCCACAAGGCTTTTATTTTCTTTTCAGAAAGCTATGGACCACAGCATTAACTCCCATCCTGTGCACTTTTTCCAACATAATGCAAATAAATTCCAAAAAAATATTGGCTGTTACAAGATACAAAACAGCTCAGCAGCAGAGACCTTTAAAGTCACTGGCTCAAGGGAATGCTGAGATTGTACTTCAGTAACCAAACACATCCTGCATCAACAGATTATTAAATTGTATTTGCTAACCCACTACAAGTTCTTCGTACTGAATGGCAAAAAAAAAAAAAAAAAAACAGAACAGAAAAGCTGGAATAACAGAACAATTTTTGCATGTAACATCAACTTAAATGCTAAAATTAAAAGGAATCAGCCCTTATTCCTTTAATCTAAGCAAGGGTTTAATTCAGTGACATTCTAAGTACTTTAATTATAATTATCTTAAGACATAAGAAACAGTTTAACCATTCATAGCCACTTCTTAGAGTAGGTATGATGCAGAAAGAAGAAATTTAGCTATTTAGTACAGTTACCATAACGTATTTTGCGTAATCAACTGTGCTACACGTACATTAAAACTGACAGTAGGTCTAGGAGAAGACTTCTGTTTCGTAATGAAACCTGCACAGATATTTGTTTAAAGAACCATAACATTATAGAGTATCCTGAATTGGAAGAGATCCAAAAGGATCACAAAGTCCAGCTCCTGGCTCTGCACAGGACCAACCAATATTCAAACACTGTGTCTGAGAGCGCTGTCCAAATCTGCACCAACTGCTTCAGGAGCCTGTTCCAGTGCCCAACCACCTCTGGTGCAGAACCTATCCCTAACCCTCAGCTGCCCCTCCCCAACACAGCTCCATTCCATTCTCTCAGGCCCTGTTGCTGTCACACACAGCCCAGCTCAGCACTGCAACTCTGCTCCCTGTGAGGAGCTGTAAGGCTGCCCTGAGGCCTCTCCCCAGCTCCTCTGCTCTAGGCTGAACCAATCCAGGGACCTCAGCTGCTACTCATGCACTTTGCCCAGCACACCCTCCACCACCACCTTCATAGCCTTTGGATGCCCTCTAATAGTTTTAAATCCTTCTTACATTGTGGACATAAAACTGAGGAACAGTTTAAAGAAGCTATGTGAGCTAATAAAAAGGTTAACGTGTTGATTTAAAGCAATTTTAAAACAAAACCTAAATAAATTAGAAAGAGACAAATCGAAGGTTACTGAAGGAGAATTCTAACCTTGCTCTAGTTTAAGTATTTTTAAAAAAGAGTTAATATGTTCTATATCCACGCAACAATATTAGGTTCCAACTTATGAGTTATTTAGCATAGTAACACTATTCAACCACTAGTAAAAATCAAGCCAGTGGAACTTAAGAATGTTTTCTCTAACATACTCATTACTCCCAATCTTTATTGGGTCAATTTTTAATGATTTCTTGACCAACACTGCAATCATCTTTTTCTGCTAACTTGGTAAACAAAATACGGACAATATTTTAAACATTTGCCACTTAAAAGCTGGTTCATCACTCTCATGAAATTATTCTATGTGAAAGCTCATTATGTATGTGCCCAGGGACAGAACACAAGTTATATTAATTATCCGATATGAAGCAACTTGTTCATATATGTGAAAGCTAAGTATTAAATATTAGTATGAAACAACAATTGTAAATAGAAACACGGTAGTGCACCAAACAGTTCTGAACTCCATTTTTTTTTTTCCCCAGTAAATCTAAGTCTTCCTAGAACTGGTGAGAAAAAATACCCTGAAAAAGAACACCCCACCCTAAACCTCTATAAACACGTATATTCACATGATATACTCCTGATGTTAACATTTCAATGCTAGTTATTTTAGAAGTGGACTGCATACCAAAATAAGCACTTAGGTAAGTAGCAAAAACAGGTTTCCATCTGATGAAATGCCAAGCCACCCCTCCAGAAAACCAGTTGAAAATGATGTACTAATTACAGTATCTGTTTGAACAACAGGAGTAATTTTATAACATGAAGGATCAGAACACACTGATTGTCCTAACCCCTGCTGATAAACTGCTTTAATTGTGCAGTTACAGTCAGGCAAATTAACATAGACTTTTGCTCCTACTGAGTGTCTAATGGTGGCAGTTTACAAGCAGCAAGCTGCTGAGGAAACAATGAAACAATAGAAATGATGAAGAAAGAACACCTGGTCAGTGAGAAGACATAAGGAAGAACTTTTTCTCTCAGAGAGTGGTCAGGCACTGCAATGGCCTGCCCAGAGTGGTGGTGGAGTCGCCGTCCCTGGCAGTGTTCAAGGGGCGTCTGGATGACGTGCTGCGTGATATGGTTTAGTGCTAGTGGTGGCAATGGTGATGAGGAGATGGTTGGACTACATGATCTTATAGGTCATTTCCAACCTTGTGATTCTATGATTCTATGATTCAAGACTAGGTTACCTCACACTTAAAAATTTTGATCAAAGCTTTCCTCCTATAGAAATAAAATATCAATTATTTTAATTAATACAGCCACGTTAACTTCAATGGCTGGCAAGTTAATGTTATTTAGTATGTCTTTAATTATACATTAAAGTATAATTAAACATTAAACAGTATACATTAAAGTATAATAAAGTCTAAGCATGAATTCCATTTTTTCACTCACGTTAAAATCAGTAAGAAATGGACAAAGCGACATTAAAAAAAAAAAAAAGCAATTAACAAATTCAATATGACTGGATGATTTTCGTTCATTTCAAATCAAGTTTATGGAACTGCTGAAGAAAAGAAGAAAGAAATACAAAAAAGAATGTATTAGTGATGCATTAATGATGCAACTAAATAGAGCTGCTTACACAAATATTTTAATGCCAACATTCTTAATTCCATAATCTCAATCGGGATTGCTCTGCATAAACTTTGGTGAAGGCCTTATGGGATTATATTGAAGACAACTTTATAAAATGATAACGATGTCACATCAAGCCCTCGTTATGAAAAAAACAAAACACAAAAACCCATTACTACCCTCTTCTATATCTTTTCAGGAACTGTTTAACTTTTAGTTAAGAAAGAAAGAAGAGTGAAATTTTACTCTTCTGATCTTCACACAGAAGTATTGGAGAATGTCACTACAGAATTTATTATTATTACTATTTACAGAAACTCAGAGCAGGCTTGTTAATTTAACTTCAGTGTGCCAAGAAAACTGAAACATACCATATCTTAACTCACGAGATAATAGATGCATTTCAGATACAGTTAAAAAAAAATGCACAGAACTACATTCAGAATTGCTGGCAAAATTTAAGGACATTAAAAGCTTCTCTATTTTGCTTCCATAAAACAACAGCACCAAAACAAGAATAGATTAATAGTTGTTTTTTTTGTGGTCGCACCAACAGTACGTTACCATCATTCAAGTACATAAAAGTTACCGTTTCTTGAAAATGAAAGACTTGCAATGGATAATTCTATACTAAAGAAATTTGTCAAAGCAATGAAAATAAGGGATACAGGACTCAAACCACATTACTTAGGTAGTAGTTAAATATCTAAGAGCTTTCTGAGCCATAAACAAACTGTTCACTCTCAGTGAAGTCTAAAAAATTTGAAATACAATATATAATATATTCATCACCTTTGCTTTTTAGATGAGTTGTTAGGGGCAGGTTGGAGAAGAGAAAGATAAACAAAAGAGAGTAACTTCAAATTATAATATCTGTACCTATGAAACAGTCAGAAAATACTTTACTGATGGGCTACAGGAGTGGCAGCCAAATGCAGGAAAGAGTTTGTGTTTAGAATAGCCAAAGCCCTGTTTAATGTCAAGGTCAGGCTGATGTGCTTGCCATACTAGAGTTCCAGCCCAAAACACGTATCTTTTACTGCTTGGGAATAGCTCATTTGGTTCTAGACAAACAAGTCATCAAAACTCTATGTTTAAGAACATCAGTTAAAAAAAAAAAAAAAAAAAGGAGTGGAGGATGGTGGAAATAACACAGTAATTTCTCTTGCATAAGCTTAAGTGGTATCACAAAAATCCAGATCTTAGTGAAAAAACAGGGTATCGGTATTGATATGATTAATTAATTCCTCTTATTATTTCTCCTTAATTCCTCTTATTTCAATCCTTGGGATCAAATCTCCACTGAAGAATTCTTCAAAGACGCACTGAGGAGGTGTCTGAATCAATCCTGCTTGCTATAGGTCTGAAGGGATGGCAAAAAATTTCTCATGCACCTAGGCAGTTAAACTGTACCCTGAATAACAAGATTCAAATCACCTCTTATGCCAACAGGACAATGTGGTGCTAACCATAAAACACATTCTTTCATAGGTGGTTGCTTAAACAAACACTGCTAACTTCAGTATCTGCTCTTACACGTTTGAACACTGGTCTTACAGTCAATTCGGAGGAAGAACTTTCTCAAATCATAATTCCTAACTATTGAGACCAGGTTTATTTTGTTTTCTTTTCCCTTCCTTCTGTAGAAGGATTTTTTTCTTTGCATCAGCAATAGCTCTAAACCCATCTAGAGCCAGTTCAATGCGATAGCAAACTACCGCTGTCAGATTAGGTTTCTGCCTCCTTAGCAAGCTGAACTGGCTCGGTGACACATCCCAGAAGTAGCAGACTGAGCACAAAGGACAGCACAGAAATATACCTTTCTAGGAAGCTGCCAACTGTCAGTCACACCTTCAGCAGAAGCACAGTCAGCCCGGTCACTCCCCTGCAGCAGGAAGCAGCAAGCCACTCAACAACAGGCAGGAGGATGAGGTAGTCCCAGGCTGTCCTTGATTTGTAACATTCTAGATATTCTAAGCACTTACCGACATTGTTTAAGTCAAATGCTATTTTACATAAATTGCTACTTAAATGTGAAGTATTCTAAAAATTCATTTACCTGTCACCTCAAGTTAGGCAAACAAAGTAATCAACATTCTGAACTACAAATATTGCATCTCAGTTGCTCACCTGAGAAATCAGCACACTACACCCCGTTTATTTAAAGAAGGATGCGCCAAAAACAACAACAAAAGCAACTTATCATTTATGGCATACTGATGAGCATCAAGGAAAATCTCATTTATACAAAAAGATAATTATTTTAGCATCTTCTAACATGAACTTACAAACCCAACACTCCTTTTATAAAACATGCAACAGGAAACATGAGTTGGTTTTCACTGTCCCTGTTTCCTCATTCATCTTACAGCAGCAAAAGTGCCTTGTTACAACATAAGGCATAAAAACAAAGAAACAAACAAAACAAAAAACCAAACAACCACCAACCAAAAATCCCAAGTCAAAAACCTTTTGTAATCGCTTAGGAGTGCTTTCCACCAAATGAATGATATAATTAACATGCCACTCAGTTATTTGCACTCCCTCATCTCTTCAGTGATTTTTTCAACAGTACTAATTTCTGGATTTTTCAGGTTTAAAGAAACATTATGAGTATGCGTTGTATTTTGGACTAGAGAGGGATGAGACAGAAGCAATGCTCAGAGTTAATTCTGCACTTAGCTGCCTTCACAAAACTATTACAGAAGAGCTTTATCTTAATGACAAGGTACTGCTGAGCAGACTACTTGGTCATAGCTATCAGCCCACCACTTAAATGGCGACTAGTTCTGAGCAAAGCTTGACTCTCCTTTTTACGTCCTCCTTTTTCCTCTGGAGACAACTGGGTCTTCTGGAGAAGAAAAACAGTCAAATTAATTGACTAACATATGAAATTCATTTTCTGTAGAATGTTCTAAACAGACATTATGCTAAATTTTGTGTTAAATTCTTATTATGTCAACAAGAATACATAGTTGCTGTCCAGACGGGATCTGAGCTTCTTTACCAATAGGATACAACTGAAGAGCTAAATTTCAGTGCGACTTTAACTCATATTCTTACTGATTTGCTCTGCAGCTAGAAAGGTCGTCCAATAACTACAAAGTTCTCAATGCAGTAATTACTTCCATATTCAGGCTGAGGCTCCACTTGTACAGTTTTTCTGGAGGTGGTGAGTTTGTTGGCTTCTTTATTTTGGAGAACGGGACACATGAGCTTCAGATTATCTGTTCTATGTTCTTAATATGGAAATGCATTTATCAGTGGGTAAATATTGTAGCACATTGTTGCCCATGATTTATCCTGCTTTTTCATCAACAGTGACCCACAATCTGTGGATCAGAACAGTGTTGAGTGGAACAAAGCTCACAGCAGTTTATACAGCATTTCTAAATGCTATATAAAGAGGCACCGTTCAGACAAATGTTAGCACATTTAATATTAAATGTGTTAAATATTAAATGTGTTAAATATTAAATGTTAATATTTTATCTTTTTTTTTTTTTTTAACTACTTAACTGGCAGTCTTACCCTAAAATAATTTAACCCTACAGTGATTACACAAGTCTATATTTAAATACCTTTAGTTCTTAAACATTTTACTCTCTCCCTATTCCTCAGACAGTTCCATTCTTTCCATTAACAGAAAGATATTTAGTTGTAAACACTTTTGTGTTTAGTTGTAAACACTTGTGTTTAATCTGGACAAGACGTCAAGAAATTGACAAAAGATACTAATGCATGTTAAATAAATCAAAATTACTATTACAAAAGTGAAATTTCAATGTGTGATAAAGAGAACAGAAAACTTATCAAATTTGTCACTGAATACAGAACTGACAATAGAAATTAAATAATAAATTCAAGTTGATTGCTTGAAAGAATTCAGAACTACTGCATCAAATGAACTCAACACACAAGCCCAGAAACCAGAGAGAGAAAAGAACCACATAGAACATCATGACAGTATGAAAACATAAAAATATAGACGCAAAAGCAAATCCTTGATAGGGTAACCAAGTCCAAAGGCACTTAAAGTGAGTAATTTTTGATACACTCCAGTGCATTATCAAATATGTGCGAAAAATTATTAATAAAAACTAACTGCTTCTAGTCCTCATAAGATAGATTTCAAACCTATTTTTTCATCTGAATGCCCATTACGTACGTTTACCTGTTCCCCCACTACCTAAATTTTTATAGCTTAAATTAACATACTTCCTAATAACAGAAGTCTGGAAGTAAGACAGTAAGGTTGGGAAGTAAAGGCCATTATGTGAGTGCTTTTTTTGTGTTCTGCAATAGTATCACCCATCTTAGAAAATACCACCACACAGTGTATGAACTGAGCATAAAAAGAGGTGGCTTGCCTCCTTCTAAATATTTCCTCCTCCTCTAAGAAACACAAGCATATTCCCTTAGATGAAAATGCAACTCAGCAACAGATAACAAGTTCAAGGTTTTTTTCTTCCAGTCATCAGCTTCTGATTTCCTAATTTTTGACTACACAGTCACTTCCTTCCTAACACCTCTCCTTTTTCAAAAGGGCACAGGTATTAATTTGTCCACACTTTAGGATCAGTACATCTTGGTAATTTTTGCTGGTTTCATATCATTACTAATTACTATTGCCATTATTTCACTCAGTTTAGAAAGCTACAATAGCCAAACAAGTTATCAGCAAAGCAGCAGAGCAATATATGGAAGACTTGACTATCCACTCTCACTGGCAGCAAGCTGTCAAATCAGATTAGCTATCCTGCTGAACTATACTTCCAGATTAGGAGATCAAGACTTAACTTCCTTCTTGTCCTCATTGTAGTAGCCCTGGAAAATGTTCAAGATGCCTCCTCAACAAAGTAAATTGAGCGAAATAGTCCCAGACATAATCCTCAACTGTTACAGAACTGAGCACATTCTACACTTTTGTTGATAGAGCCAATGAGAAGGTTCAAAAGATATCTAGTTTCTTAACTGAATAGGCTTGAAAGTTCTTTATAAAGCATTTCTAAAAATGAGGAAAAAATGAACAGGGTCAGAATTCTACTTGTCATTAATACCCTCCACACGATACATCTGCATGCTGCCAACCAATTTAAACCAAGCTTACACATTAGCTATTACATTTAAATCTTTGCACTGAATTATGACTTAAGAATTCATCAGATGTCACAGGTAATTTTAGCTACTTCTGAATGGGAAAAAGATATTGAAAACATTGAAAAATTCTAGCCTTTCCCCCCAAAAACAGCTCTGGTACTTCACCAAGTGTACAGCTTTGCCTCATAGTCCTCAACTAGCATCCATCTAATGTCATTCATTGTCAGAAAGTCCTGTATGTTTCAAATGTTTGCAACTTTAAATAAGAAAACTGAGCATATATTCCATATTTTTGTGTCTGAAAACTGAGTTGGGTAGCCTGGATAATCTAAAGGTATGAAAAGCATCATCTGTATTGCCTATCAAGATTACAGTCACTCAGCTCAACTAATTCATAAACAGTTACAGCACTTTGCCTAAAGCCTGCAGTTCCACAGAGTTCAAGCTATCTTGAAGTCAATGCTGCTGGTCCCACCTTGACATTCCTTCATGCTTGCTATCAAGTTCACAGCGCTCAAGAACACAAAGAAAAGTTTCCAGATTCAGCATTCTTCTGGTTTAGCACTGGAACAGCTCATCAGTCATATACATCACTAGTAACGGCCACTAGGAAGGAAAAACCTATTCCTAGCCAAGCTGCGTGAGCAGTACTGGACAAAGAATTGACTTAAAATTGTCATAAAAACAGTACTGGAATTGCATTTTGACATACTTAAAGGAGTCAGATTTTCTCATGAGCAGCAGTAGGACATTAAAATGTCACCAATACAGCTGCATAGTTCCTTCTTGCACCTCCAATACAAATTTCAGCAAAGAGCAAAAAAAAAAAACAACAACAAACAACAACAAAAAAAATCAAAAAAAATCAAACAAAAAATACACCTGCTTTAAAAACACAAGCAATACCTTCGGGAGATAGCCAACATGAGATCTCAGAAATACCCCCAGCACAAACATAATTACAGGTTTCAGCCCAGTACATAAGAGATGGTTGAACTTATCGGAGAGTGCTGAAGAGCTGATTGCAGTAACAGCAGTTGGAGATAGCAACATTAGATCAGACACTGTTTTGGGTTTCTTGTTGTTTTTTTTTTTACTTTGTTTGTTTGTTTTTCTAAAGAAAAAAATGACAGTGATGAACCCACTTTTTTCAAAGAAAAAACTTCACCAAATATCTAAAAACCCTTACTAATCTTAAGATAGTAATATAGTTTTTCGCCAGCTAGGTATACATTGTGTGTAACTGAAGCCTGTCTATCAGCAATAAAAGCTTAAATGTGTTTTTTTTTTTCCCCTCACACCAAGCATACAAAGCAAATCCACCATTTGGAGAAGGGATAGTTGAGGTTTCTTTTCAACTAGGGTCTCCTCAAGTTGTAGGCAACTTGCACAAAACTATTGGAATGTTTACAGTAAGTAAAACATTTACTTGCCTCTACCTCCAAAACTGCTGGATCATGGCTGTCTCTGCTCTTAAAGGAGACCTGAAAAGCAAAAAAAAATTGGGCATGTGCCCTATTTTGCTTCTTTAAGATGTTTAATAGAGGCATGAAGGGTTGGAATTAGCATTTTTATTTTATTCTGTGATAGACAATTTATTCCTTCTCACTTACACTTGAGATTTAAATCCCAAGAAACCAAAAATCCATAAGACAGCCTAGGTAAGTGTGAACAATGTAAGATTCAACAGAAGTCACAGAATAAAGAACTTCAGTTCCTCCGCTCCTTTTCCCTAGTCCCTTGAAGTTCAACTCCATTTGCATGACTGCTAACTCAGTAAAGGGATTCTGTGTTAAATATTCCTGCACAGTCACCACTGGCTATTTGTACACTTACTGTAAATTAACATTACACAAAGCTATGAAAAGAAAATGCTCCCCACTGAAATTCAACTGAGATGTATTTTAAATTTGTAAGATAAAAAGCAATCAAAAAAAGTTCAAGTCATTTTCAGGGCCTCTTAATGTTGTAAAAAAGCAAAATAAGCACAAATAGAGTTTTTAGAAGTTCTTTGCAAATAGTAAAGTGAAAAAATGAGAAAGAGTAGAGAAAAAGAAACAACCCACAAGCTGAATAGCTATTAGAGAGCCAAACATTTCTTTCTCATGCACTATTGAAACGGCTGTAAAATACAGTTTATATGTGCTATAATGATACAGGCAACATAAAAGCTGCAATCATCTTTCTAAAAAAAAAAAAAAAAAAATAGTGTATTTCAGCTGATAGCAAGATCCTAAATTGATACATAGTAATAATTAATATTATTCATGTGAAATGCAAATAAGTGAAGAGGATAGTTTATTCTAATATCCATTACTGTCAGGGCAGGCCAAGAACCTTAAAGACAAGAAAGCAGGAGAAAGCTTTCTTCAAGCTTTGCCTGTATAACATGTATGATGTTTTACCAGAGTGCAGATAGTTGCAGGTACCAGTATTCTCTAAAACAGATTCATCCTAACTTTTCTCAAAATAAGTTTTTCTTATAAATGAAAAATTACATGGCTGTAGCTACCTTTACACATTTTATTCATTGAACAGAGCATCATTTTAAAGATGAGACAGTTATCACAGATAACATTCAATGGTTTAGGCCCCTTTTATTCCTTTCACTCAAACTTCAACAAAGTAATTTCTATGTATGAGATGGGAAAGACATGAAGTCCAATTTTTATTCTAAAAAGGGAAGTTTAAAGTGTTGCTTATGAAAAATATTTACCCATCAAGAAAAACAAAAGCCTTCATGAACAGGGAATGAGGTCTTGCTGTACTGATAAACCTGAATCAGTCAACCTCATCACCATTCTATGACAAAAGGGTATTTTATTTTGATACACTCAGCTCAGAACACCTGGTGACACAAGATATAGTATAATAAGCATTTCTTTCAGGAACAGCACTGCTGCATATAGCTTTTTTTCAGATAAAGTGGACTCCAAACAACAGCAGGCCAAAGACCTGACTATCTTCATCTTAGTTCTGTTCCTCAAATTAGCTCTGTGTAATAGCAACAAGGATTATAATTTTCCAGCTGCAACAAGCATCAGATCCCAGCTGAAATAGAACAAGCATTGAAGGAAATTCTCCAACAGTGAAAAATTCAAAAAATTCATACTAGTTTTTTTTATTATTATTTATCAGTGAGATGAACTCTAACCTGAGGGTGGAATCAAAAAAGAAAAAAAAAGAAAAAAAAATCTACCTGTATTAATTTAAAAACATAGTAAATAAGTCAAAATTGAAAAAATTGGTTCATAAGAATAACTTCTAGCTTTACAAGCCATAGAATTGCAGTCTCATATACAAGATCATACATCTCAAAGCCAGGAAGAAAAAAACTTCATTCTATTTCCTATTTTTTCACAAATTTATTCTATTTCCTCCTCTCTCTTGAACAAACATCCTCTCCATCTAAATCTTCCTAATTTATTAGGTGAAATAAACTAGAAGTCAAAGTGAAAACTGCTGGAAATAGTCAGTCACGTACCTCAGTACCATAGAATCTGAAGGTGAAGTTTAACTCTTCTACTAAGCTTATTAACTCACAATTAACTCTCATTGAAAAGAGCTATCCTGACTCAGTTTCTTTCCCTGCTTTTTTGCTGCTGCTTAAACAACTGCCCAGGAAGCAAATCAGGAAACTAGCAAACTCAGTTGACTTTCAAGGACGTCTTAAAACTTTCAATGGGAACAGACCATTAGAGCAATCCAAGTATAATGCCATTGCAGTCACAAAAAAAAAACTTCAATAATTTGTGGTTAGCAAGAAGTTTTTTTTCTTTGAGGATTAACTTACAGAGCCAGGAACTTCTCTGCTTTAGAGTCTGCAATCCTCTTCAGTCATATATAATTGTACAAAAAATGCTGAGAGTCTTTGAATTCAATTCTGATTCAAAAATAAGTTATTTCAACACCTATTATACAACAATCTGGGGAAAAACCACCACAGTAGTATATCATGTCAAGTGAATTTTAAGGTTACTAAACAAATCAGTGACACCAAAATATCCTACCCATTTTAATAATGTTTTAGACTATTTTACTCTGCAACACCTCCCACCCACGTAGCCACTTATCTCGATGCCCCCCTTTAATAACTATTTCATATGAAGCATTAAATGCAGAGGAATAAAATACCTGAGGATAAGCTACGGGAACTGTAAGTATACTCCTGACTGATGGGCACATATGCAGTTTTTATCCACAGCAATACTAAGTAATCTGGAATAAATTTCTCTTCTGCTATTTGTTACAAAAAATGTCTAGATCAAATACTTTGCATTAAGTTCTTGCTACAAAATCACATGGTCTCATAGGATAGAGCACTTTTACTAAAATGCGCAGAGAATTTAGAAAAAAAATGATCAAATAGTAATTTCTGACATTCTTTTCCTGTTAGTATAGCATGTTATAACTATTTAAGAAACTGCAATAATGATTTACAAGCGTCAAAAAAAAAAAAAAATTTAGTGTATGTCATGTATTCAGCCAAATGCATGTAGTGTAAGACTGTATACGCCTTGATTTCCTCCCTGTCCAACACCCCACCCATACCCTGCGGGTAGAGTTAAGATAATTCACTTCTGCAAGCAGAATATCATCCATCTCTTAATGTAAGCCTGAAACTTACAGAATTTTAAACACTGAACAGTCAGTAGGCAATATACAACTATTCAACATAGCAGCACTCAAAACCCAGAATGGAATAAACAGCTACACTGCAGTTGTAATGTACAAAAAGTCAGAATTGCGAACAGTACATCTTTTATAAAGAAGCTGAAAGAGATGAATAGGAAAAAACACAAAGGTAAATCAGTGGATGAATACAATACTAAAAAACAATTCAGAATGCCCAACAACAATTGAAACACAAAAAAGACTCCCGTCATTGAAACACACGATATCTCAAAAGGAGATGCATTCTATGAAATTGTTAAAGTACAGCAGCACATCCAGCAAATATAAAATTGGATCAGATTTCTAATTTGGGAATGAAGAAAGGCTGAAATCAGATAAGCCACAGACCTATTAATTGTCATATTTTTCAAACAGCTGAAAACCAATACAGGATTACTCTAATATATACACAAAGTAACTTCCTTGTAAAGCATGGATTTGAAAATTGGCCAGAAACCATTACTAGCATGAACGAACTTAAAAGGTTGTCTTAGTTTCAACTGGGATGCAATTGTTTTTTTCAGTGTCTCGTATGATGCTATGTTTTGGTTCAAGGAGAAAAACATCACTGATAATACACTGATGTTTCTAGTTGCTGCTAAGAGTCAAGGCCTGGGATCAGCAAGGCCAAGGAGCTGGGAGGGAACAGAATTAGAGTGGCTGACTTAAACTGGCCAGAGATATTCCACACCATATGACATCATGCAGAAGCAGTTTCGAAGGGGGTAGGAGCTATGTCTCTCTCTTTCCCACTGCTCAGGAGGCTAGCTGGGCATTGGTCAGGGAGTGGTGAGCAATTGCTTGTGTATCGCTCGTTATATATATTTGTATATACGCTTGTTATATTCATATATACATACACAAATTTATGTCATTAATATTATCCTTTTCTCTATCTTAGAAAATAGTTTTATCTCAACCCACAAGTTCTACTCAGTTTTTGTGGGGGGGTTTTTTTTCTTTTTTTTTTTTTTTTTTTTTTTTCCCCCCAGTTTTATCTCCTATCTCACTGGGAAAGCGCAGTGAGTAAACAACCGCATGGTGCTGAGCCACCCGCTGGGTTAAACCACAACAAAGGTCCGTGATACATGTTGTAGAATCAAAAGAGGCAGACAAGCATGAATAATTTGTAACAGATCTTGATGAAATATGAAGATTTATGTATAAAAATAATAAAAACACTATCTAAATTTCTTCATCTTCTCAAGAGCCATCCATATATCCAAATTACAACTATGAGCACAGGAAATACGTTAGCTATGAAGCTTCTGATGAAAAATTTGCGACATCCATTAAAAATACTCCAGACATACACAGACAGTAAGTCTGTGAAACAAAGAAGTACAAGTCATAAAATACACTCTTTTCATTTGATCTTTTCCAACAAATTGTTCTACTGTAAAATATAATTTATCAAAGTCTTAGATTAGTATTTGTCTGTCTTTCCACTTGAGCACAGACTTCAGTTTTACAGTTGTGAATACTTTAGACTGCATCTCTACCTGTGTCCACAAACTACAGAATAGGAGCTCACCTCACACAGATTAGTCCTTAATCATAAAATGAGGTTTTCATGTGGGCAATTAAATACATATAAAGTGTTTTAACAACTTTCTCTAGCATAATACAACATTAAGAGTAACTCACCTACTAGAGTTTTAAAATGTGGTCTTTCTTAGACAGGAGATGGTATCTATTGTGCAAAGAATTGGAATAACAAACTCTTGATCATGTAATTAATTAGTACTTAAAAATGACACAAAGATTCAAAAAACACAGGCATGTAAACAGTTTTTTTTTTTTTCATCATACATACATATTTATAGGCAGAGGAATACAGTTTCAGTACCTTTTTCGTCAAAGAAACAATGCACAGTATATATTTCCCTCAAAATCCAAAGGTCAGCTGAAGCAACTCTGAATAAGCACACCTGAAACTCCAGGACCATAAATAACTGGCATACAGTTTCATACAAGCTTTTTATCTGTGCTTTTCAGATGTTTCCCTTCCATAAGAGGATAAGCATTTCTTGTGGTAGGCAGACATATTCGTAACATGGTTAAAGTAACATGGTAGCTATGTCTACGCACTGCATGTCTTGCCAGATAGGTCATCCCAAGATACTGAGGATTTCGAAAGCTCTCTATGCTCTAATGTTCATCCCCACCACCAAGTATAATTACACAGCTCTCAACACTGTAACTACTTTATCTGCTGATATAAAGACAGTCAGCAAATTGGAATACAAAGTGGCAAAATAGCTAGCTTCATACGTACAGAAATTAGTTTCTACAATTGTACAACATAAAAAACTATCATAACAGTATTTGTAAAAATCACATAGATTAGCATTTATGAATACATTTAGGGGCAATAAATACACCTTCTACTGCTGTCACTATTCTGTGGAGACAACACACTGTTCTCAGTTTTCATCTGATCTCTCAGGCCAGATCTTGTCCATCTGATCAATGTTACTGCAGGATTTCATTTCCTATTGACTACTACTTTGATTGTGTCCTATTTCCTTCTTGTCTTGAAATCCATACAGATAGCCTCAAATTTGTTGCACAGTTGATTATACCCTACTTGTTAAAACAAAACAAAACAAACAAACAAAAAAAAAAAAAAACCAAACCAAAACAAAAAAAAACCACTACAGTAAAGCTTCCTCAAAAGAAGTTTCTCCTAAACTTAAGGCCAGTAACCGAAGCCCAGTCCTCCAACGATTCAGACTTGTCTGCCAGTACTCTTCTGGAATTCAGGCAGTAGCTATTATAGGGGTGCTTCATTCAGAATGCTGCTTACAGACTATGAGGAAAACAATCAAATTTGATGAACAAAAAGTTCCATATAATTGAAATCTGAGTGTGATTATATGTAGTCCAATCATACTGGAGTATAAAAAATTCAGCTCAATTCTCCACAGCAGACTATTTTCATTTTAGTATGTTGTCATATATGTGCAAAGGGTGGGAAACATTCTGCAAAGCCAATTGTATGGGAAAAACAAACAAAAAAACTAACTTTAAATTCAACTAAATTGTAGAACTGTTACACACTTAAGTAGTATATACTCGATCATAGGGAGAATAAAAGTCTTGGAGACTTCCAAAAAAATGTCAATAAATTAAGTGTTTATTAGATTACACCTCCAATACATCATAGGTCATTACTTTTCAACAGAAAAAGAACCGCTCTGACAGTAATAATCACAAATTGGTTTGGAGCATAGACAAGGTCATCATAACTTGACTCAGCTAATACATGTAATTAAAGTTTGTTTCTGGATGGATTCACAGTTTTTTTTATATTCCAAATCATGCAAAAATTCATCTTAAAAAATTCTTAGCTTTGAGGCGCAGACATACCAATGGCTAAATGGTACTTTTTTCTCCCCCTCTCTTTCACAGTAAATTTTTAATTTTCACCCCCTAGAGAATCATGCCTCAACTGTCCAAATGGTTCAGAAAAAGGAGACAATGATTAAGCACCACTGAATCACGCTCAAAACAACCTCAGCATAACAGAATACTTGGAATACCTGATACACCTAAGTACACTGTTACACAGACAAAAGGTAGAGGTACAAATGCGAGACACGTTCTATAGCTCCAACCACAGATGAAATACTGTTCAGATTTTCAATCTTTTAGTTGCTGGTTTTACATAGGCAGGACCTAAGCTTGCAGGAAATTATGATTCATTGTGCACACCTGCAATAAAAATGCAAGTTTTATGACATGCTTTCAGCAGTACTGTTTTCATCAGAGTAAAAAGCATGCTTAATATGTATATACCACAAATGAGAAGTAACATCAATTCAGGTTACAGGGGAGAGAGGAGTTCTAAATTTTCCTCACATTGTGTTTGTGTTCAACTTTATGACCAGGTTACTTAACAAACAGTATTATTCTACAGGGCTATCTGGAAGAGAAAGAAATTTCAGCTTTTAGATTTTAGATGTTCTGAAACTTCCTGTTATGAAAAAAAATGTGAGTTTCTTCAAATGCTTCTTTAAAACAGAGCTAACGAGCTTTTGCTTGAACAAGAGTATGACTTCACACAATTTTTTCCAACTGAAAAAACTGTGGATGGGGTAAGTACAGAAAAATACTTCATTTGTTTCAGTCCAGCTGGTATTTTCAACTGGAAAAACCCCTCAAGTTATAGATTGAAAATGAGAATTTTCATTCAACCTTATCCACTTAGTGTCTCTGCTACAGTTTAACGTAGGTTTAAAATTCATTGACAGCTCTCTATGTCCAACAAGGGGAAGACCACCCACCATGTTCGCATACATAAAATTATTAGGCTCCCAAGGAGACACAGTGTGTATAATAGACTTAAAAACTGATGAAGAGGAATATCACTGCATGACACAAGTATGTATACTACAAATTCCTCCCCAAAACAACTGCAAGCCTTAAAAGAATGAGAAAGCATGCTCAGGAGAAAAGGGTCCAGGAAAGGTATTTCTCACTGAGAAAGAAAAAAAAAAAAACTTCACTTTTCCACATTTTGCAACGACAAATAATTGTAGCACAGACATTTTCTTCTCTGCAAAAAGATCTGGATATAGAGATTATTGCAATCTACTCTGTTGTATAAACACAGTAGATTAATGTCCATTCATAATTGCATATAGAAACATGATGTTGAAAATGCGTATGTTGAAAAGGGAAATTTCACCAAATCACAAGTTAATTCCTCAAGAATGAAATTCAAACGCATAATCTTAAATCCAATATAAGGCAAATGCACAAAAAAAAAAAAAACAAACAGTAAATTATTTTCAAGTTACCAAAGTTAATAAAATGTAATCTGAACAACTTAAACAGAAAAATCGGATATGCTTATTATATTTTTCTTTGCAGAGCAGAATAAACAGGATATGCCCACATAAGACTATTTATTCCAGAAGAACATAGTCCTCAACTTTATCTCTTATGGAAACCTTAAAAAATTAGCTTTGTTATTAGAAACACTGACAGTGACTGGACAGCGGTGTGAGTCACAATACTCACCGAAAAAGTGAAACTACTTATCTGTGATCAGGGATGCTTGACAATTTATCTAATCACTGCAGCATATAATCCTACGTGGATGATCTCAGCCAGTCAGATTGCATACAATGCACTGTCATACAATGGAATAATTTTATAACCTAAATGCATCTCAAATTCGTTTCCACTTTTCCTTTTTGCAGTACAGAAAACAGAAACTTAGCAAATGAGTTAACAACACATCACACTTTTTCTAAATGTCAAATAACAAAGTATCTCACCAAATTCTTACCTAATGTTTATCACTGTTTATTTAGTGTGAAAGCAAAGTTGTGTAGGGAAGGAACTTTACTGAATTTATGAATTATCAGAAGAAAATACATTCAACAGCCATATGAAATTTTTATTGTTAATATGCTATAATTTTATTAATTTTATGATTAAGATGGCAAGAGAAACATTTTCTCCAAATGAAAAGTAGACTACTTCAAAAATGTGCTACATATGAGATCTCATTTAAGTAAGGTTTTACAAACTTTTATTTCTGTAAACCACAGCTCTCATGAATCAACTTTTTTTTCTTCCCTTAAATGAAAGGTTCACTGAAGTTTGAGACTGTGAGATTACTAAATTTCAGCATCAAGCAGCAGTTAGCTATCATGGGGTGTTATGGCTTATTGATGGTTTGGGGTTTTATTTTTCGTTTTTTATTTTGTTTTTGAACATTGTCTATTTTACGGTATTCTTTACAGAAAAGACTACCTACCAACTACAAACAAAAAACAACATAGATTACAAACCTGCAAAACAACAAAAACAACCCCCAAAAATATATCTCAAGATGGAATGCCTCCCATCCAAAATACAACATGCAGCTTGATTACATAATTAAGAAATCTAAGAGGAAAATAATAGCCTAGTTACAGGATCTTAAGAAAAGAAAATCTGACATAGCATTTTTTTTTTTTAATTTATTCATTCATAAAAATAAAACAGCAAATATTAACAGAACCAGAGAATACCAACTATGTTAGAACACATACTCTAAACAGCTGGAAAGGAAAAGCTCATGCTATGTGTAACTTGGGTATAAAGTTGTGCTTGAGTTTTGTTTTTTTTTTTAAACTCCCACTGTACTCAGGATTAATGGAATGACATTTAAGAGTCAGAAAAAAAAAAAAAAAAAGGTATTTCTTTTTTCTTTGAAGTCGGTAGGTTCATTGAAAAAAAAAAAAAAAACCCAGCAGCAAAACAAACAACAAAAAGCAGCCTCTAAACAGCTGGAAAAATCCTGTTTTTTGTTGTTGTTGTTTTTTTCACCTCACATCTTTCCCACTAGATAAACTGGGATATTATCACTGTTTAATACAAGCTTTAATTGAGTACCATCACTGGTGGGAAGAAAAGTGTGGAACCATACTTTCCGTATCTAAAAAAGCAGGTAATTAACAGCTATTCTGGCACAATCCCTTATCACCAAAATACACAACACTGTTAAGTTCCCTCAATGCCAAGGCTTTGCTCCAACAAAGGAAAGCTGATGTTTCAGGGTCACATTCACTCTTTTAATACACAGACATAAATTTACTGCTCAGTCAGACACCTATAATTAAACAAGAAGAATATAAATTCTAATATTCAGACAGGCTTGCATATGAGTGGGATATTTCCCCCCGTAAAGATGATTGCCTTTCATTTTTTGGTTTCAAGTAGCTACAGTTCACTTAATTTTGATTACATAGCAATTAGATATGCAAATACAAGAGATCTAAAAAAATGCTTTTTGAAATGTCAGATTGTAAGCAATCATGCTTATTCTTTCCTGCCATATGCACAAGCTATTCATTAAATAGCTATTGTCTTAAAAACATTCAAACAGATTGCATTTATCAGAGATGTAGAGGCAAAGATGGGAGGCACATTACCCAGGACATGGCTCATCAAGGAAAGAAAAAGATCTAACAATTTAATATGTACATGATAGTGGTTAACTAAGTTGGAACTAAATATAATGTTCGTTGTACATTTTTCCACTACTGATATATATACTATATGTATAGTATATAAGATCACATTTATGCAACCATGTAACATTCATATAAAACAACACTCCAGAGAAACTTCATGGCACCTGGTCAGAATTTCAGGGTAAATGAAGTACCATGGAAATTAACTCCTCCTTCTACTATCATGTTCCATTAAGCATAAGACCAGTCAGAAGGAGGTCAGTAGGAATCAAAACTGGAAAACACAGCCACAGAGTATCTCCACAGGAAACTAAGAGGAAATGCATAAGAAAGCCAGGAAAATGAAAACAACTCACAAAACAAGGAAGAAGTTCATGAAAGAGGACACAAAAATTTATGCTGAACTAGTTCATAACAAAAGGGACAGAAACACTAAGAGACACCTTCATGAACCGAAAAAGACTCAAGAAAAATCTCCAGTAGCTCTTGCTATGGAAACACAGCTGTTCCATAAATGAGATTGTTGTCTGCACTGCTGTGCATTTATGTTTGTTCCTCCATGAATCTTAGTTCTTCCTATACAAAAACATATTAGTGCTTTCCAGCAACTTTATGGCAAAGTCACTATATTTCTGTACTAATTAAACACCTTTCTGGTACTGATCCGATCCACTCTCATCAAGTTTTGTACTTAATTCCATAACATATTTTAATAAAACTAACAAGGAGATGGATATCCCCAGTGCTTTTTCAAAGCCAGAGGCTTCCTGTTACATTAGCAGCCAAGTATTCTGTCAGGCACATATGAGCTACTGAAGACTGCCTGAATGAAGTCACTGTTTTGCAGATTTTACTTTCAACAACCAAAAACGGCCTAATGTTTTCTTAAATTCAGCTACTGAGGTTAGAGGACAAAATCTTGGTTGTCTTGCAGGCATACAGTACTGAATTGACTTATGACCCAAATTACATTCAATAATTACTTATGGTAATTAATTCATTGAGCAAGCTTGAATGCTGTGCATTGTGTCTGTTCCGTAACTAGTTTATGGTACTTAGTAATTAAATCAGACATTTTACACACAACGTCAGAATCAATCAAGTTAAATGGTCTCCAAGAAGTTCAGTATTAGCCATTGCTGAATTTTATTAACTGTTCCACTTCTGCAAGAATAACAAATTTTCTTTAAGAGGACAACAGATTTGCATACCTGGCCTCAACATCTGGTTTAAGATTTCATCCTTTCATGCAGGTAGTCAACACAGCGTCATCACAATTTTTCATCATATATATTTTTAAGATACATCCACAGTACGCATGGAATTCAGTGGGTTCTGTACACATGAAAACATTTCCCATTTACTGCCCACCAAAACAAAATGGAAAATGTCCACAGTTCAGCAGAATAAAAATTGCCTATTATTCTCAGAGAAGTCCTGAACAAAAAATCTGCAACTCCATAAACAAATCTAAATCACAGTTTTCAAACAGAGAGAAAATACCATTCATAACGTCTTGCAAATACAGCTGGCAAAACTACACAGAAAGGACAGTATTCCATTACATACCCATTACTACCTGCAGAGGTACTTGAACTTCACTCATATACTTAATAGACTTGATTATAAAGCATGTCTACCAAAAAGGTAGCTGGTAATTAATTTCAGTTTTAATCCAGGTCTAAGCAAGACAAAAGCTACCACAGTATTACCAGTTTAATAGAGAATTGCAACCATCTAAAACCAATTTTCAATGGCAAACCAATCAAGTATTTCAGAAATTAGGATCTGTAGATGTTATCACAGTAATTGTTTTCAAAGTTGAAAAGGAATTCCGTATCTTACCCTAGTTAAACACTACACATTACCCTCCTCTAGTGGAAAACAAAGTAGCAGGAAGTCAAATAAGTATCTTCCAAATGTCCAATTAGCAATTCAAGTATTTAGTTTCTGCAATAGCCATATCTTGTTTCCTGCTCACTCTTTTGCTGTACAGCAAGGAGCTTTCCTATCCATCTCAATAAAATTCATATATTTCACCCTAGGGAGCCACATCCAGGATGGAAAACAAACACCTATACTCTGTTTGAAGCCCAAAACAAATTAGTCAATACCAGGAGCTGTCAAGGACTAATACAGACTCAGATAATACAAAAGCATGCTTCTTTCCTCACACAGTCAATAAGTTTTGCTTCCATTCCTGCACTTAATGTGCTCACTCTTCGTGGAGAAGACTGAGGAATTTACCAAAGTAGCAAACTAAGCATGGCCATCCCCAGAAAGAAGTTCAAATACAGTTAAACAATACTCAGTAAAACAGAAAAGCAACACATTGAAAATGCAACCCTAAAAATAAATTACTTCCGGTAAGTTATTATGTCACTACGTTAATTCTCAAACAAAGCCACTCCAAGCTTTCTACCTAACAAAAGCTTAGTACTAATTTTATAGATAGTTTCTACCATAGCACAAACAAAGATGAGTCAATTACCACTCAAATGTAGAATCTTGATCTATGTAACAGAGACTTATTTATACACAGATGGTCAGGCAACAACTCAAGGTTCCTCAGATATGTATTTTCTCCACAACACTTCACGCTACTTTTCTCCAGTATCAAGATAAATTAGATCTCTTGCCTTTTCATCTGATTTTTTTTTTTTTTTTTTTTTTTTTTTTTTTTTTTTTTTTTTGTTCACAAGCAATGGACAGAAAAACAAATAAAAACACGACATACAATAGAAGTTGATTTCTACTGGAGTGGCCCTTATGACAATTCCTTCATTTCGCTATGCCAGTTATTTCCCTAATTATTTTCAGTAATCAAATCAAACTATTTAAAACTAACTACGCTCAAAACAAAAGCACTTATTATCAAAGTTTTGATATCAAATTTAATCATATTCAAAAGCTTCAGTTACTTTTCACATTCCAGACGAAAATATGCTCAAAGCCACAGCTTTATGTTTATATTTAAGCACAATGCTGAAATACATCAAATATATACTGGATATATTAAGTAACCAATAAAAAGCAAAAGGTATGTATAAAATAAACCTATCTCAAAGATGCATTGCAACAGATACCTATCAGAGACATTTCCTGAAAGGCTAATGCTGTTTTGCAATAATTCTTAAGGCTCGCAGGCACTTAGATTTCTGTCCTTCAAAATAAAATCATTCTGCTCATGAAAGCAGGAGCATTTCTCAGACTGTTAAACAATAAGACTTATGCAATAAATTGCCTCAAATAAGAAGCGTTTGTCAAATCTCACACAAAACATTCTCTCCTTGTACAGTTCACATTCACATAAGCTAATTGCACCTACAGTGCATTCTTCACTATTTGTCAATTCTGAAAGCAAAGAGGTATGCAAGCAAGACCACAAGCAAAGGTAATACAATCTAAAGAGAATCTGGACAACAAAACTTGTTGTTGTTGTTGACTTAAAGTTAGCTTTCAGTTAGCAATAATTCAAAAAATTATGTCTTCAGTGCAGATTTTCTTATAGAAAACCCTGAAGGAAGTTTACTATTAGTTACCCTTCAGCATTAAATTATCTTATGTAATAAGTCAGTAACTCACTATGAGAAATGTTTTTTCTTTTTTGTGATGACTCTTTTTATTTTTTTTTTTTTAACTCTATTAGCTAATAGCATTAGGGAAACTCTTATCTCTTACCAGATGGTTACCACCTCCAGACTGCCAGGGATCTAATTCGTGAGACTTATGTTTTGTATGTGAAAAGGGGAAAAAAAGCCATGCTTTAGCAACTCTTTATTAATTAAAAACTTCAGCTTTACAACAACTCCTGAATTGAAAGTGACTATAAATGCAATACAAGTTTTGAAACTGGAACACAAAGGCTTATTTTCTGAGATATTCAGTACTGAAAAAAAAAAAAAAAAAATACTAGGTCAAAAATAGTATCTTATATTTCAGAATGAATCTCTAGGAAGCAACCTTTGGCATCTATGACTACATAGATTTTTTTAAACAGATTCTGATTCTAAGAGAATTTTTTCCTCCAACTGTTACATAAATTAATATATTTTAATATATATTAAAATTAATATACATAGTGTAATATGGTAGATTCTTCACTGCAGTTATGGTATGCTCAACAGCCAAGTTCAGTCACACATTTATATGGATATGACCTTTTTCTTCAAGTTAGCTTCAAAGGTCGATTTATCAAACAGCTTACAAATTAAGTATGAATAAAGTTTCCCAAATTCGACACATAAGGATAACAACACAGGCATGCATACTAATGAGAAAATATACTTAGATGAGATTTCACTGTATGTGTTGTTTGATGCTGGAATTATTAGTTATTTTATTCCTAGGATGATGCTTTCAAAATTGCATTCTGGACACTGTAAATCTTTCTCTATGAAAAATATAGATAGATAGATTTTTTCACCTGAAGAAAGTAGATCCAGGAAAATCCCAATGCTAGCTAACAGCTTGCTCAACGACTTTTAGTGTATAGCCATGAAAGCTGGTTACAGTCACTTGTTATTGTTATCATCAGTTTGGTACTCTGCCATTGACAAGTTGCAGATTTCACACACAACAAAACTTAACAAACCATGATCCACAAAATGCAACATGCTGGACAGCCAGATGACACTGCCTCAGTCAGGGAGTTTTAAGCAGCAGAAATCAGTCAATTTTAACAAATGGCATCCTCAACAGTAAGTACCCTTGAGGAACTGACAGTTAAGAAAGAGTTCAAAAGGTAAAAGCAAGCAACTGACCTCCAGAAATGTCATTTATGTCAAAAAAAGATTTTTTTTAGTTTATTTTTAATGAAAGGTTAGTAACTTTAGTTCTCAGAAATGGAAGGCTTTTTTTTTTTTTTTTTAAATTTATTTTAATTTCATCATATACTACTGTCAATCCTATAAGGAATTCTAATATGTGTGTGTGTGAATAAAACTATTCCCGGTTGTATTGAAAAGTACTCAAAAAGCACCTTAACAGCTAGTTGCAGATTTTTGTTTTAAATTGCCAGGATTTGTTTTAAATTGTCATGATTTCTTAACACAGATACATTAAATTGTCAAACGGCAGCAGCATCCTTATGTGTAGAGACAGCTTCTAGAGGCAACAGGCCTGAACCACACAATTTGTTTCCAGAAGACATGAATAATGATGGCTGGTTAGACTTTCACTCTGAAACACTGCACAACTTTACAGTGTACTAAAAATATTCAGTTTCAACACAAATGCCAGCACCATAGCTTTATTTGTAAACATAATGCTTTTTTCACAGAAGGCAGAAGTTGAGCATCCTGTCACAGTAGGACTGTAGTAACGGGCTTTGTTTAACAAGACATACAAACACTTACTCTGTCAATAACTTCACTTTCCTATAAACTGATATGAAGACATTCAATTGGAAAATGGTGTATCTGATGGTATTTCCAAGACTAAAAGGTATCAAAACATCACAAGATACATAGTATCTCGATTCTACAGGGCACGTAAACATAACGAAATGACCTCATTACAAAGCAGGTAAATTTTTCTACTTTTAAATCTTTTCCTCAAACTTTGTATAGGCACCAAAGATAACTAGTAATTCATTTTTAGTCTTACTGTGGAAAAAAAAAAAGCTGTGGAGTCTAAAACTGACATATATATTCACTTGACAACTCTCATACTCATCAAAGCTGATCTGCCAAGGTTCAAGATTGGTACTAACGAAGACCTTATCTTGAAACCTTACATAATTTCAGCTTGAAAAGCAAATACAAATAAATGAACAAATATCACGTAGCTCAGGAACAACACATCAGTTCATCGAATAATCAAACTACAGAGGAGAGAGCAGGAGATTTGAACCTGCTGCATTGGATAAAAGCAACAAGTTCTTTAATTTTGAAATTGCATAGCTGTCTGCCTTGCTCTTTGAAATAGCCAACTGCAGAAACAAAAATCATTTCATATATCCTAACAAGATGCTTATTGTTGAAGGAAAAACAAATAATATCTCCTTGTACAATGTTCCAGCAGAGCTTCTTGATTAAAAGCTGGAAAAAACAGGATAAAATGTAATCAGCCACGGCTGTCACAATCCAGTAGGCTGATGCTACTGAGCTGAATACCTCAAATCTCTGATAAGAGAGCACAGATTTGACTCCCTATGTGCTTGCATCAGTGTATGTTTCATGGAATGTGTGTGTGACCAATAAGATGATAAAAAATAATGTTTTGCTTACCCATAAATGATCAGGCTTCCCTTCTATTAAAGCATCATTCTTTGATTGGTGTTGCAATTGCTATTTCTCTCCACTACTGCAGTGAAAATTAGTTTTCTTCCTCACCACAGAGAGGGTACATGCAGAGGAAAAAAAATGCCTTGTTCTTTATAAAATCATGCATTCATTAGTTTTCAATGAACGCTTGCAACCCCTCTCCCCTCCTCTACAATCTCCTTCAAGCACCTCCAGGTTCTAATAAAAACATTCACGGTAATTAAAGTTGTTTTATTATTATTATTTTTTAATTTGTCAAAAGCAGCCTAGGGAGATGCTCTGATCACCACCTGAGCACTGGATACAATTTGAGGATTTCACCTGCTTTCTGTGGGAAATACGTCAGCAAGTTTTAAGACCTGATGTCAGTTCAAGTGATTCAGCCATGTGATTACGACTTCCAATCAACTACTTCTGTTCACAGGCTCACACAGAGTAAAATTCCACAGAACAACACAGGATGGTTTATTGTGAAGCACCTTCCTTATTTTCTACTTGAATCTGCAACCACCAGCAACCAAAAAAAAAAAAAAAGTAGATGGATTCTATACAACATCCAATAAGACTTCTACAATAACTAGCACTAGGAAATCAGGTTTGTAGGTTTGAAATACACAGGGGAAATGATGATAAGAAGAAATAACCTTCAACTAGAAATTTGTAAGTGACTTAGTCAAAAACTGGAAAAATTCTGAATATTCCCCTTTTGAAAACAATTGGCCCTAATTGCCAAAGAACTTGGACATCTTGTGCTGCAGATCTAAAGAACACATCAGTAAATATAGTTCATTACGAAGAGAGAGAAGAACAAATAGCATGAAGAGTACTTACTCTCCAGACTGATAAGTGTCACTGTTTCTTTATCCTGTTTGTAATCATCACGTCTTGAATTTTGATTCTTTATTTTTAGAAGAAACACCTTACTGGGGAACAGGATGCATCACAAACTACATTATAATAAATGATTAAGAAACAATTCTTACTGTGGCAACAATGTAAGCATACACAATATAGCAAAACAAAGGACACTATTTGAAGATGGTAAACTACTGCCTAGTACCAATCCAGGACAGCAAAAGAGCTAAAAAAAAAAAAAGATCATAAACAGATGACATGGAAATATGTTTTGTCAAGAAAACTTTTTTACACTGATTGTTGTTTGGTATTTAACCAACATTAAACTGTTATTGTAATAATTAAACAAACATATTATTCCAATCTGTTACGTCATTTGATTTTCAACACACACCTCAGTGGTTGAGTACTCTGAGCTCCAAAAATATCACACAACAGATGACTTAGAGAAGAAGGTAACAGATTCCTAGCTTCTCCTGTCTAATTTGTAAACAACCAATGTAAAACACTGTCCCTTACGTCCCACAAATGATCCATCATCTGAAGTGGCAGAACACCTTTTTGTACTGCATACATAAAGGCTTATAGACATTAAACCACTGAGTAGATCAGTCTGTATTACTTCATGTGCATAAACTTTGAGCTGATGCAACTAGTCCCTGAGGACACCTTTCAATTTCCTACTAACCTTAAATAAAACAAAACAAAACACTTAAGAAGAGATCTATGCTCAGAAAGAGTTTCTGGTTCCTTTATGCTTTTTCTTAAAGACAAAACTCACATTAACTATTCTTTGGAATAACAATTAAAAAAAAAGGTGGGAAGAGTGTGGGAAATGAGTCTAAAAATACCACTTCCGCAAAATGTAAAACTGCCTAAGGTACCTATGGAAATTACTTCCCACAGGAAAGGATGGACTCTGAGGCACAAAGGTAGGAGGGAGATCATGGGCACTAAACGTAACAGCAGTCTGGACACAACCTGACCAACCTATTCCAGGCAACCTAGCTTAAGTAGAGAGGTTGGACAAGATGACATCTGGAGGCTAGGATGAGACGAAATAATCCACAGCTGTGCCATGAAAAGCATAACTTGGATGGGATATTGGAAGACTTCCAAGAATTTCTTCAAGGACAGGGCGATCAAGCATTGCAACAGGCTGCCTATGGCCTCTATCCCCAGAGGTTACAACTGGACATGGCACCAAGAGTCCTGGTTTAACAGTCTGAATCAGTACATCACACTCATGGCTGGACTTAATGATCTTGAAGGTTTTTTCCAACCTACACAACTCTACATTTCTGTAGCAGAGAATCACAGTTTGTATCTATCTGAAATAAATATGTTCACTACAAGGTATTATTTCAAGACCACTAAATCTGGGCTCTCAATTTGTACTTGCAAGCTTTCTGAAGAACTGATGTCTAAATGTTTTAGCTTACAACATCTACAAGTATAAATGAACCAGAACAAACATTTTTTTATTCAGAAAAAAAAAATTACATAACCTAATTCCTGATAAACTTTCACAGTCCTAAAATTTTCCCTCATAAAACAGAGGAGTAACAATGGATACACATAATTTATGGAAGAATTTAAGAATCCTGTTATTGATAAATATTCAATGCATTTTAAAATCTATGCAAATAGGAAAAAAAAGAATAAATCATTAAGTAGACCTTTTCCCCTCATTACATATGACTTATACTACTCTCCAATTGTGGGAAATCATATTTCAAAATCCTTCAAATTCTACTATCCATTCACAACTCAAAGCCCAAAAATAATAGGGCTAGTTTATACGTTAGATCTCCATTCAAACAAAGAAGTGGAAAGAATTCTGGAGGAGAAACAGAACATTAAAATAAACAAAACAAAATCCTTCAACTTTTTTATAAATCAAACAATTTAAAACATCACTCCTACAGAACAACCAAAATCTCTCTGATGAGAGCAAGCCTTTGCTCAAAAGCTAGGAATCTAAATGTCCAACGTAACTATGGTGGAATAACAGAAATGTAGGTCAAAGTATTACAACAGATTATGAAAACATGAGGCAACACATGAAGTTTGAAAGTCATGATTATAAGCATTGGAAAGCCAGAAGTTTCTAAGTGGGCATTTTTAGTGGTTTTGCTTTAACTATTAAACGTTACATTTATATGAATACACTGTATTATGTGACTAATCAGAAAATGTTTCCTAAGGAAAGAACCAAAATAATTAATATTTTATATTAATATTATTGGAACAAATAGAAAAAGAATATTACTAATTGTGTATCTCAAAACTGAATTAGTGATGCTGAGGCAACTTCAGCACAAACAACCAAAGCGAAGGAGAAATAGCTACAACATAAAACTGTAAATAGAAATAACTTCCAGAAGCCAACATCACAATAACTTAGCAGTCACGATGACTATCCTGAAAAGTACAATCTCCCTAATCACATGGACAGAGCAGATATAGAAGGGCTGCTTCAAAAGTAATGCTTCCTATTTATGACAGAGGTAAATGTTGGTGGTATGGCAGTAGAGGTTGAACCTTCCCACCAATACTCTACCACATTTTGTTGTCATTCATCAGATGGCAGCAGAGGGGTAGTCTGCCAAAATGGCATCTGAAACTGAAGTGCATATGAAGTAAAGGTGCATCGTTGAATTCCTCCACATGGAAAAAAAATTGCAAATTTACATTCATCGACCCTTGCTGAATGTTTATGGAGACCAAACAGCGGCTGTGAGCAAATGAGGTGGTGGGTGGTGCACATCAGCAAAAGCAATATGAAAGACAAACCATTTTCCAGATGGCCATGCACAGCTGTCGCCATAAAATGAAGAGCATCTCCACCAGCTCATCCATGTGAACTGGAAGATCATGAAACGGGGACTGTGTATGAAGCTCAATATCAGCTTCAATGCATTAGAAATGATGGTGGCAATACTAGAACATCAGTTTGCATCAGATGGATCTCACAAATATTCACACAGTAACAGAAAGAACATCACATGCAAGTTTGCCAGGGATTATTGAACCAATAAGAAGCTGAAGGTGACAGTTCCTGGGATCACATCATTACCAAGGACAAGACATGGTGTCACCACTACAAGCCAGAGTTAAAATGGCAGTCTGTTGAATGGCAACGTGAATTCTCCATCAATGAGAAGTTCAAAACACAGCCCTCAATGGGTAAATGGGTAAATGGATGTGTGCTGCCTTTTGGGATAAAAAAGGGGCAACCCTTTTTGATTTCCCAGAACCCAGACAAACCATCAGCTCTTACTGCTACATCACAATGCTGACTATTCTGAAAGCTCAAACTTTCAGACTCAGACCAGAGAAGAATATTTTTCTCTTGCAACATGATAATGCCAGGCTTCATACCAGTCTGAAGACCATGGAACACACTGCCAATCTTGGCTGGACCATCCTACCACACCCACCGTATAGTCTGGATTTGGTGTCTCCTGATTTTTATCTGTTTAGGCTGATGAAAGATGGACTGCATGGGCAAAATTTTCCTAGCAACAGTGCGTAGCAAAGCAGCTCTGAAACAGTGGGTCACCTCTGCTGGTGCATAGTTTTGAGTGCAGCATGCAGGCTCTCATTCACTGCTGCCAAAAATTCATAGCTAAAGGTGGTGACTATATTGAATAATACTGTTTTGCAGCTGAGAATTTGCTCTGTCAAATAGCATCATTATACTCTTCGCAAATGTTGTAGATTCCATGGAAATAAAGAGGAGTCATTACTTTTGCAGCCACCTACATAAACTACGGGACAGAGCAAGGAACAACCCAAAATATATCCCAGTTGTACTTTAATACAAAACAAATTCATAAATCTGGTAGCTTCTTTGCTTGCTCAGACAAAATCCACTGCCATAAACACATTTAATGTATTTTCTAATCCACACTACTTGCACTAATCACTCCTTTGGTAATCTAGTATAAGAAAGTACTTAATGACACCTGTAATATTAATAGCTCTTCCTTAAAAAACATATTTAACTTGAATTCTAACTTTGCCTCATGAAACATCTGACACTGGTCATTACTGAAGAATACTTTAACAGCTAGACTCCCAGTTGCACCATTATGTTGCATGCATATTTAACTTCCTCAAAGTACATTATGTTAACTAGTAAGTCTGTAAAAACCACTAAGTAATGAACCACATTGAATAAATGCAAACAAAAACCCAAAGTGAATAAGGAAAACACACTCCCATGTTAGGAAAAAAACTCACATATCAAACTTTGTGACTTTTGAAGAGCTTACCTTCTTTTTGTCTCTCATTGAGCCCTTCCCTCGGACCATTATCTTGCATCCTGTTTCCGCCTCAAGCTGTTTAGCTGTTAGTCCTCTGGGCCCAAGGATTCTTCCAACAAAGTTAAACTGGAAGAAAAAAAGTATTTCTATAAAACAAAGTAAACAAAATGAATATAAAGATCTATTTCCATCTCTAAAACATCACAAATATTATTATTATTTTTTTTTTTTTAAATCAATTTAGAACATCACACTAAATTCCCGAGGTGAAAGAATGAGATAAGTATAACTTTTATACGTTAAATGCCTTGGCAATCCCTTCTGTGGAAGATAAGGATTTCAAGTAAAAATAGGTTTTTAAATTTAATCTGACAATCTAGGGTAGTGACACTCCTAGCTTCCACTACAATAAGTGCAATGAACTCTTACATAATGCTCCTTATTAGGCTAACAACGTGCATCATATCCTGGAAGCAGTTTCTGAATGCGTGACCAGACACACATAGAATATCTGTGTGGTTGGACTAGTATGTTGCCAGGCATATGTTCAGCCTCATAAAGGCACCACAAGGCTTTCACAAAAGATCTCTTGAACTAGCCTTCCTTTGCTCCCTTCAGCTAAGAAGCATCCAGAAAAAAAAAAAAAAGTATTATTTTGCTCTTCCATACTTTTTGACTGGGGTCTACCTGGCCAGCACACTGCCAACTGGCCACCCATCATCAACAGAAATTGAAGTATTTTCAAAACCACCACTTCTTAACATTTCCTTTAGCAAAGCAAACAAATGAAAAAACATGCTAACAAACACAGAGTTACATTAAAAAGGCAGATAAAATTGGCTTTCTTGAAGCAGGTTGCCTGGACAAAAAAATCTTTCAGCTGAGACCTCAACAAAATTACGTTATTCAGAACAACCATATTTAACAAATGACATTTCTACTAACACATCGCAGATGACCAGAAGCCCTTCTCAAACCCTGAAAATTTCAATTCTTGTGATTGGCCCAACACTTGTTGATTCCAAATGCCATTCTTCACAACTTTTGTCTTGCCAACTTCCCTCAGGTTTGTATCCAACCAACATCACATTAATCTTCATTTTTACAGTGAATTCCAGACTGATGACATGAGGAACACTAGTTTTGAATTTCAGTTGTCTTCAGAAGTAGCTTTTATGACATTTTCTAAGAGTATTTTCTACTCCACTAACAATGTTACTCCCAAAAAAGGAACAAGACTCCATTTGAGGTCGAACATCAGTTGATTCTATCATCACTACTAATCTGCTAATACAGTTCAAGCAAGTTGTTATTTTAACAAATGATTCCCAAGTCTTTTGTACTAACAGCTTACTGTCAACATTTAATTCCTCAGAGTGTCATATCAGAACTTTAGCCGAGAGCTCCACAGGAAAAAGCATTAACAAAATTTCTGAAGTGACTAAGTACAGATAAGAGACAACCAAACCACAACTGAGAAAACAGCACAGATTAATCCTTTTAGTTAGCATCAAAAGACTTATCTGAATTCAACTGTATCTGCATCTACTGTTTCTCTTACCTGCCAAATAATGGTAAATATTGTTACACTGGACAAAATCAAAGAACTGTTTCAATCCCATTTTAACTCAGGATTTCTCAAGTTTTTCCCAATCTCTCACCCAACTGCATTTTTACTCACCACCTTCCTTCTTCACCATCTTCAAACTACACATCTGTCTTTAAGAACACTGGTTATTCAAATACTGCATGATGTCTAAATTCAGAATACTTCTCTATCATTTCCTACAGCTTCATTCGCATGCTGGACTTGTCCAGTCCTCCAGGGTTCACCTTACTCCTAGTGAATTAATAAGTAAATATCAGCGATTCACAAGCTGCTTTGATCAATTTAAGATGACTAGACTTCACTACTACAAATGCATTCAGTTAATGTGTGTTAGAATAAGTGTGTTAAAAAATGGAGTAGATCTGTCCCGTGATAATATTAACTGCTTTCACATAAACAAGACCCAAGCAACAAGCAACCAAGTACTTTGTTTTCCTTTACGAAGTTAGTCTCTCTGTTCTTGACAAGTCTCTATATTGAACTTCTATATAACCACTTTTACTTGCAGTATTTTGTAATCATTTTCCTGTGTTTTTGTTTTGTTTTTGAAGAGGTGAACAAAGTTGTTTTTATTGTGCTCTCAAATCTTCCTATGCAAACTCAATATCAGTACTCCATACTAGAATTCCAAGTCTGTGACATGTATAAGCACGAAAGTATCCTATGCATTACTACATATTCATGCAGAATCAAACACATCAGGATTTAGAGCAGCTTTCTTCTCCAAATGTTTGTACCTAGTCCAGGATCTTAATGATCGCTGTGCAGCAACAGACACTCCCAGAAGCTGACAAAATTTCAGCCCTATCTAACAAGTTGACTGAATCAGAAACTCTCTAACCCTCTATTACCCAGGAAAACCAATAGCTTTCACTTTTACATTGCTTCCATGCCTCATCAGATTCTACATCCAGAACAAAAGGAAAACAAGAACTAACTATGCTAAAATTCGAAGCTGCAGATTAATAAAAGGTTTCACAGACGCATGACTTATTCTAACAGCGTACAAGAATGCAATTCTTTAGAAACTTCCCATACAAGTTAAAACCTGAAGAATTTGGAGGAATTCGGAAGTATTATATTTCATCCGTACTTTTTGTATTCTGTATTTTCCCATCACACCTGAAAGTAAGATATGAAGATCTCGTTTATCTAAAAAAAAAAGTCTTTATTTTTAGAAAATAATTTGAAAAAAAATTGATCAAAATAGCCAAATCTCACAAGAAAGATATCATATGAACATGCATTTGGTTAGAGAATTAATTCGCTCAATTAAAGACTAAATTATTCTACCATTTTATTACTGCAAGTGTTCCATGATTTACTATACGTGGCATTTACAGAGATGTTAAAGTCTATTCCAATTTTAAGCAAAATGAAAAATGCCTTAGCAAGTTTATTGTGCTACAAACACGCTGAGTATGAACATTTTGCATTTAGCCTAAATATTCTTCTAAGTAAAATATAGTAGTACTTCACAATAGAAGATGTTCTATGCTGACATTAACTAAGAAAACAAAGTTACAATTTAATTATTCTTGAGTACTTATTTGTATGTATGGTTTTACTGAAGAAAAGTAGTGTATGCATTTAATTGAGACAGATTCATATGTATAGCTCTCCCACTGTATTATTTCCAATTTAAAAAAATAGCACCATACTGACAAAAAAACTTCTAAGAAATGGAAATGCTCTAAGTCATGACAGCACTGTGACAGCACTATGACAGCTGTTTTTGCATAATTTGAAGATAGCTTATATTGCTTCCATTACATTTTTAGATAATCATAGAATATATATATATATATATTTTTTTTTAAATCTTAACAGCCATGTAACTAGGTAAACTGTAACTATGTAAAATACTTGAAGTATTGGGAAACAACAGCATAACAAATTTTAAAAAGGTAAGATTTTACACTTTCAGCTCTGTAGTATGTTTAATGAAGAAAACAGGACACACGGCATTACCTGTTGCTCAGAGATCTCTTGTCAGAAAATATTAAATGCTATATAGGACAGTAGGAAAACATAAATGTGCAGTTTATTCTACTCTACAATGTGCTTTCTCATTACAGTATTTTCCAGTGTTTGTTCAGTTAACCATAAGCAAATACCCATTCTCAAAATGACAACTTTATCACAAGTTTTTACTGACAATATATAAGCTGTAGTGGTATAAATTTAGATATTTACACACACTCATACAGAGACTTTAAGGAGTACTAATGTTATAGCTAAGAAATTTCTATATTCAAAATAACCACAAAAGAATTCAAAGCCTTTTAGTTCGTATTTACATCCCTATTTTTTTTTCTTTCAGAAAAAATATTATATCAAAATACTCCAAGTTATGGATGCCACCTCATCCCCACAGATTATACAGCTACATTTTTGACAGTCGCTGGTTAAGAAAGTGTCTTTCCTCTGCACAGAAAGACTCAGACATTTCATGTCTTCCTAACTATCTGTGGCGATTTAACTCCACACTCATTGCTAAAGTGATCAAAAGAAAGTAGTAACAAGAACTACTACTAAATAAGAACAACTGTATCACGTTTGCAGCTTATCCAATGATGACACTAGATTCACTGAAAACAAAGAATGGAAGTTTCCATACACAGATGTGTCATTAGTTCATATTCAAAAAAACAAACAGAAAAAGTGTGTTTCAGAAATATTTCCGAGATTGCAAAATCTTTCATTAATTGCATTAGCATGTATTTTGAGGATTAAATATGCCCCAGTGGAATTTGGCAATTGTATTTAAGAGATCCAATCTCTGATGATATTATACAGGAAGAGGAGGCTGACTAGATGGTATTAACATCATCAACACAATGAACACAGTACTAATAACATATCTAATTTTTTTTTTTTTAATACAAACTAACCTTAATGTAGTTTTTAAGCTGTTGATGAAAAGTGAACTTGTATCCTGAAATCTCTTCCAGAAACACCTACTGCTAACAGAAGACAGGCTGCAGACAACAACGCCCAAGAAACATTCCCTTCATCCCTTTATCAAATAAGTTTTCTAAGCAAAATAACCAAGTAAATGCCAAAGTACATATGTAGTGAATGACATGTATAATCTGCTTATGCCAGATATATCCATTTACATCTGCTGGGTATATCTGACCCACACCATTCTAACACTACCATCAAAGCTAAGCGAGGACTCATCTTGTTACAGGCAAGACCTGATAATTATTGTAGGAGTAAGACAAGCTTAGTCAAGATTGAAAGCATGTTTAAGCAACATATTTTTAATGCAAAAGTAAAGGATATGAACATCATTGTAATATATTACTAAAATGCAGTGCTTTTGAACATGAAGAACAAAGGTAATGTTCAGTATTTTCAAGTCTGTTACTTATTAGCATCCAGAGCCCTCCCTCTTGGACATGAGCAATACATGCTCACATGACTTCAAGGATGGATTACGGTAACAAACATTGTGATTCATCTTGAGCAACGTGCATTTATAACCGTGCTTCTCATAAGCAAAGCTCTCTGAAAAAATTGAAGATGGCAGAATAAGACAAACATTCAAGGAATTTTTAAGTACTAAAAATCAGGGTTTTTTTTATATTTAGGTTTTTTTTTATATATTTTATTTTTTTTTTTTTAATAATGTAAACAGTAGTTAAAAAAACATCCTAAAAGTACCAAATTTTTCAAAAGGTATATCGGAGCCTTTTGGGGTCATTATGAAATTCTCTATGATAGTATGTATATTCCTGCAACACAGTATTATTTCACCAGTTAAAGATTGATTCAACTTATGTTATGGAAGCTAGGTAAAAATAAGTAATGTAATTTCATGTATAAAATTGAAGTTGTTTTAATTGGGTGACAAGTTTTAATTACTATGTTGATTGCAATAATGAAAACAAGTCTTTTACAAAGTACCACAAAAATTAAGACCTCAAGATAGCAAAACAGCATAAAAACAGCCACCTTAAAATAAAAATATCCAAGTATTCCATTTAAAGATGGCACAATTCTTAAAGATTAATTTTATTGCTGGGATTGACTTGTCAGTTATTGACAAGATTGGTATATCAGATAGTTTACATTCATGTGTGATCAACGAGACTAAAAGCCACTGCTGATCATTCCAAAGAATGAATCTAAATCTCTCTGATCACTGCAGCTGTAATCTAGACAAACCAGATCATCCCCATGAGTTCAACAGAATATTATTTTCATATAGCAGAAGGCATCCTAGTGCTTTAAATGCTTAAGGAAAAAAAAAAAAAAAAAGCAAAAAAATAAAAATGCCTTTTAAAGTATAGCTGGGATTTAGAATGAATTACTAAATCCTTTAAATCCACACTATTCACCTCTAGTAACCCCTGTGCTGAAGGCTTTGGGAGCTTATTTAACTGACAAATAGCTTTACAACCCCCCACGTAAATATAATGGATCAGATCCATTAAAAATAGTAATAAATAAAATCAGGCTAACTTTCCAGGTCATTCTAATAGTGGCAATAAAGCTTTCTTTATTGAAGGAAGAAAAATAAAGTCCCAGAAAACAGATTAATTTTGAAAACAATACTGTTTTTCTCCAAATTCTTAAATTTATAAAAGAACCTCTGAATAAGCTATCAAGTACGCATACTAGATGTTGTTTTATTCAGATTTTTTTAAAAATATTACTCTAACACTTCGAAATATATTTAAACACTACTTTTAGCACAGAAAGTCACGCGACAGAAAAACCTCAGCAGTAGCAAGGCCCAGTTAACTGAATGTATTACAACTAGGTCACAAGTGGTGTCCCTCAGGTGTCAGTTTTGGGACCAATGCTCTTCAACATCTTCATCAATGACACAGATGATGGCATCGAGTGCACCCTCAGCAAGTTTGCGGATGACACCAAGCTGAGTGGTGCAGTCGATACAGGGAAGGAAGGGAAGCCACCCAGAGGGACCTAGACAGGCTGGAGAAGTGGACCCAGGAAAACCTAATGAGGTTCAATAAGGCCAATTAGAGGGTGCTGCACTTGGGTCGGGGCAATCCCAGGTACTTACACAAACTGGAGGAAGTTCTCCTTGAGAGCAGCCTTGCAGAGAAGGACTTGGGGGTCATGGTGGATGCGAAGCTGGACATGAGCCAGCAGTGTGAGCTTGAGCATGAGCATGAGCTTGCAGCCTGGAATGCTAACTGTGTCTGGGCTGCATTAAAAAAAAGGGGTGGGCAGCAGGGAGAAGGAGGTGATTGTCCCCTTGTACTCAGCTCTTGTGAGGCCCCATCTGCAGTACTGCCTCCACGCCTGGGGCCCCCCATGCATGAAAGACATGGAGCTCTTGGAACGGGTCCAGAGGAGGGCCACTAAAATGATCAGAGGGCTGGAGCACCTCTCCCTAAGAGGAAAGTCTGAGGGGACTGGACTTGTTTAGCTTGGAGAAGAGAAGGCTCCGGAAAGACCTCATTATGGCCTTCCAGTACTCGAAGGGAGCATATAAACAGGAAGGGGAATGGCTGTTTATAAGGGTGGATTGTGATAGGACAAGGGGGAATGGTTTCAAACTGGGGCAGGGGAGGTTTAGGTTAGATATTAGAAAGACTGGAACAGGTTGCCCAAGGAAGTTGTGGATGCCCCATCCCTGGAGCACTCTGGATGTGGCTCTGAACAGCCTGGTCTGGTGGTTGTTGACCCTGCAACAAAGCAGGGGGGTTAAAACTAGATGATCCTTTTCAACCCAGACCATTCTATATGATTCTATGATAGTTGGTGTTGTCAACATATAGTTTCCTTTGTTATCTGCTGGAGCTCAGTATCTGTCAGGACCCATTATCAAAATACAGCCACAAGAACTCAGAGTGCACATACAAAACCAAAATATTCAAGTTATATTTATTTTGGTATCTATCATACCACTGTAATTTTCATCCACACTTCCAATCACAATATAAACAGAAAATCTACTTTTAGCTCATCCGTATAGAAAATTCCACCTGCTTTTGTAATGCAATGTATACAAGTTCCTGAAGTAAGAAAAGATGGAAAAATATGCTTATCTTGTCAAGTACTCAAGAAGTTTCACAGCATCACAGAAGTTCAACTCCTTAAGCTGCTTTAAATAGAAGCAGCGAAAGTCTGATAAACAGACTAGAAAGTTTGAGAGAATTAAGAGTAACTCTTAAATTTCTGACCAGTAACGCTAACAATAAAACTGTTCCTAGTTTTACTGTACAGAATTAAATAATCACACAGAAAGAAAGCTAGTATTATAAATAGCCTTACCTGCATTACATAAGCAGAAGGGGATAAAGGTTTATTTATTAAATCTGCTACATTTTGCTAATGTCTGCGGTGGTGGTCTTGTATACGTCACATAGTTTTGAATGTAAAGTTGTTAGATCAACACAAGTATCACCTGAGATCCAGAAGAGCTACTGTGCTAATTTGGAATGTAACCAGCAGCTGAAGAAGGGTATCACACACCAACGCAAGAGAAGATTTTCAAATCTCAACCTAGCTCCATTTCAGTAAATCTTTCTGTATAGGGATACACTAAAAAGTAAAATCTGACTAAACACAACACATCAAATTCCCTCAGCAAAGAAGCTCAAATCTCTATGATCTCTTTTACACAAGGTCTAAAAACTCTATCTTGTGCGCCAACAACATAGTCGATCTGAACTTTCACATACCAATTTAAGCACTCTGTAGAAAACATAAGCACAAATGATTGCATTAATTTAATGCAAGACCATCTTTAATTGGTGAAAAAAACACTTAGGAGAAGCCGCTCCTGATCATAGAGAAAAATAGCTGTTAACATTAAGACAAATGAGACCCATCTGTCATTATTCATATTTTCTAAAAAAGCATTCAAGCAGCTACACCTCTCTTCCACAAGCCACCAAAACAAGCTTTAAGGGGATGAGCTCCTCCTAAGGAGACAAGATTTGGGATTTCCTGATCTCACCACATTGTGACAGGTTACAATGCTGGACAAGGAATCATAGAATCATAGTATCACAAGTTTGGAAACGACCTATAAGACCATCCAGTCCAACCGTCTCCTCATCACCACTGCCACTGCTAGTACTAAACCATATCACGCAGCACGTCATCCAGACGCCTCTTGAACACTGCCAAGGATGGTGACTCCACCACCTCTCTGGGCAGCCATTCCAGTGCCTGACCACTCTCTGAGAGAAAAAGTTCTTCCTTGTGTCCAACCTAAACCTCCTCTGAATCTGTATATGCTGAAGAACATTATGGCAAGGAAACACCATTCCCAAGAAAGTGAGCACTATTTCACTCTATTTAGACCATAGTTTCTCTCAGAGAAAGCTCTGCAACCCTCCACACCACCCCCAGCAGAGGGCTGCTTCAAGGATGCCCAACCAGCACACGCACCTATCTCAGATATAAAAGGGGACAAGGGAGGCCTGTTCAGCAAGAACTGATCTGCTGAAAAGCCAAAAATTAGGCTTAGGTCTTCATTTCTTTGAGGCAGTTGACAGCTATAAACCAGAACAGATGATTTAGTTTGGGTTCAGAAACTGAAGAATTCATGAGCAAAAAAAAAACCCAACAAAAACAAAAAAAAACAGTAGAAACTGAAGCATAAAGCAGCAACAAAAAATAAGCAAGATTTATCTTCCAGCTGAAGTGTTAGTCACATTTCTAGCTTAACATTTTTATTTTGCACACAAAATTAATAAAGGTATGTAAGTTGCTCCAAAAGTAATGCCTCCTATTTATTCCAACAGAAACTACAACAGATATGAAGAACAATAAACAGAACAATAAAAATAACACTGCCTGATAGAGAAAATTATCAGCTTCAAAACTCTATCAATCAGAAGGCAGCGCCCTCATAGAATTATAGTTGCATATCAAAGAAGAGAGCCTTCTATGCAATTGAGCAGTGATTTTTCCAAACATCAGCTTTCATTTTGTTCGTATATAATAATTCACATTATGATACTTTTCTATATCATTAATAAAAGGAGTAGAATTAGAACATACAAAGTTTGCACCACTTGAGAACATTTGTTTTTATCTATTACAAAGAGGTTTTTTTCTAATTTTAAATTAAAGATATCAAGTATTAACATGCACCTACGAATTCCACTAGGGAGCAAGGAAGGGTCACAAGAACGTTATTGTGATATGACCTAACACACAGCTTGACACAAAAGTAGATCAACTTTTTAAATTACTTTTTTTGGATGGAAATGAAGTAGCACTCATTTATTTCTGTACTTGGTGAGTCATGGCATGCTGAAAAGCTTTAGTGAAACTTCATAAAATAGTTTCTTTAAAATTAAGAATTTACAGTTTATGTACCTAATAAAAGTACTCTTTCAAAGTTTCTCCTTCCAAACTCTTTAACCTTCTCTGTCATTAGGGTTGACTGATAAGCCACCAGCTGTTTTCTTCCTAGTGCTACAATGCATTCTCTTCCTTTTTAAGGCTAGTATACCCAAGCAGGAAACAGTAGGACTTTAGCCAGCTGCTAGAATGTCACAATCCTATATATTTAGCTCTCATCTCATTTACTGCCATCCCTCAGTGTCAGCCACTTAATGTCCCTTTCACTCCAGTCCACTGACATTCCTCACCAAGCTGACAACAACGCTGGCTGGATCAGCAGCTATGAGTACAAGAACACACAACAACAAAGCACAGACCTTATCAGTTATCAGAGACAAAAGCCATGACATGTCAAACACAGTCAAGGTGAAAAACATTTTTTTATTTTCAGCTCCTGATCTCAGTTTTACTGTTTCTAAGTTGGGTAACTGTTGACATATATTACCTTTAGATCTTTAGAGAAACATCAATTTGTTCTTTTAGTATATTTAATTAAAACTAGTCTATCATCACCTAATGGTAAAGTTCATCTGTTTGTACTGTTTGTATTATATTTTGCTTCTTTTTTCTCAATGCTTTCCATACGTACCAATACAAAACATGCACTAGTCACATTTGCTTTTAAATGTGCTTTTGCACATCTAAGATCACCCAAAACATTAACCCCTCTCTTCATGCTACAAGTTTAAAAATAATAATCTTCATAGGGTTGTTTCACTTTCATTCCAAAAGAGTATAAAATAATATCCCTCAAAACATATTTTATGCTACATGTTCTGTGCATGTAAAAACACTAATCTAATTACTGTCATATTTTGGAAATAATTGGATTTTAAATTGCTTAGAATTATCAACATAAGTGAGAAAGCTGTAAAGATAGACAAATTAACAATTTCATGCTTTTAAAATAGAAATTTCTGTTATCATTAGAGGGCCATTTGCAATGATTTAAAGGCTCACAGTACAGTTTGGTAGTTTCCGCCTTTAAGTAGTCATAAAACCCTTTAAACAGTAATTGAAAGATTGTTAACAGAAAGTCATTCAGGAAACCAGATCCCATGAACAATCTAATAGTAGGCATGCTTAAGGAAGATAGTGAATAATCTGTTTCATCCTATTCACTAAGATGAGGTTTTCAGAACAACGAGAAGACATCAGTTTCAGTAATGCCAGGAGATGAGTAAAAATTGTTCGATTCCATGCTCTACTTGGGAATTGTGACACATTTATCCAGAGAATTCACAAGTTGTGCTCTGGGTAAGCTGGTCTCCAAAACCTAATTGTAGGTTCCAGCAGTGCCCTCCAAGCCTCCAAGTCTACATCATTAAACTCATATTCCAGTAACAAAGGATCCTTAGGATATACAGTCCAACAACTCATTTCCATAATAACACCTTTTAATTAGATGTGACTACGTGTGACATTACCCAAGGCACTTAAGTTGGCAATTTTGCTGTACACTGCTTCCTATTCTCAGTAATTAGAAGTGAGAAAGATATGCTTAAATTGGAACACCATTCCAGATGGTGATACTGTTATTACAAATACTTTGCAGAAATGAAAATTCTTATACTTAGTAGACATCATTCCCCACCACTCTTTGTTTTTGTTTTGTTGTTGTTTTGCTTTTTTTTCCTTTTAAATAAATGTAGTCTTTATTTTTACTCCCCAAAAAGAAAGAGCTGACCAAGCAGAAAGACTTTTGAGGTCATACTTAACTAAACGCTGAGGAAAGATTCTCAGGAATCACTTCAATCACTTCATTTCATCTTACCAATTACTAGAATTTTAGATGCAAAGTTTTACATCAATTTCACACAGTAGATTTTACGTTAAATTATTTTGTTTTATAATTCTAAGTTTCAAAAATAAATTTGTTGAGGCGAGAGGAAACAGAGATTACATGCTTCCAAATCAGAAAATCTTGAAGTGGTATTATTTAAATTAGTAATTATCATATTTTTCTTCAAAAATAGCACTCTGACAATTCAAAAAATAAAATAAAAGGTAAAGCACCAAACAGTAGAACAACAGACTTACAGTATTATTTTGCTGAAAAACTCAGGAATTTCATAACATATCAGAAAAGAGTGGCAAATTATTTAACTTTCCTAAACATAAACATACCTTTCACGTGTCCAGAAATTCATGCCATGAAAATACTATTTCAACAAAGTAACTTTAAATTATTTAATCAAAATATCTATAAAAGCAAGCCCCCCTCAAAATAAAAAAACAGTTGGGTTACATAGTTAGCAGCCTTTGTATTATTCTACTACAAGATGTGATTCTGTGATATCAAGTGATATACTTTAACCATAAGACAAAGAAAAAAGCCTTGTAGCTTTTGATGTCTATTTGCTCTTGTCCAAATAGCATTAAAAAAAAGTTTCTTGCTGTTGACCATATTTCAAATCAGAAATTGAACAATTCCATTCACCCTCTGGAAAGGCTGTTACAAAAGTGCACAATGTGCATGTACAACTGCCAGAATCTACAACAGTTTGCAAAATCCAAGTTGAGATTCAGAAGCATGGGTCGAAAATGCATAACGTACATCCAATTACAAACCTCTGAGTATCTCCTTTAGCACTTTAGGTTCTTCCTCAAAATGGCTTCTGCTAACAGTATGATAACTCCAAACTTCAACTCAGCTCTATCTGTCAGAAGGTATTACAGACAAAGGCAAAACTGAAAAGGGCCTGTAACGTCTTAGAAAGGCCAACTGGTCGGGAGCGTTTAAAGATACAAGTCTCATCACATCTGCACCATAGAATCATGTACTTCAGTCAGCATGAAGCAGCACACAAGAGCAGGTAAGGCTAGCATTACAGTTACAACAATTCCTCCACATATACCTATCAAATAATATTGAAACCACTGTCCCAAAGATTTTCTGCTAACTAAGCAGCAGCACATTAACAATTCAAAATTCATTCAAGATACATCTCTAACTAGCTTCTCCTTTTTTATCAAGGAGCTTTTAAAAGGAAGGAGAAAAACAGGCATGACATTCTGTTTGTCAAAGGAGACCATGCAGCTCATTTTCAAAGCAACAGAAGAGGAACCACTCCCTGCTTCCAGCAGGAAAAAGAAGTTGATTTAGAAGTTACCATAAAGCTTTGCAACCTTCTTCAGGTCCATATGCTAACTAATCCATTAGCAGTAGCTCACATTTCCAGCCCTACATACGTTACAAAGCCAGATTTCCAGTCTCTCTCCTGTTCAACTTCTGCATCCACTATTAGCTTGTAAAAACAGGAAATCCTTCAGAAAGGCTGACAAGCCTTCCAGGTCTCAAGGACAAGAATTTACACTTGTGGAAGGGAGGAAAAAAAAAAAAACAAAAAAAGTCTTATTTTCGAGACATCACTTTAAAAAAAGAAAGTGACCAAATACAGTCAATTCAAACTGTAAAATTAAAAAGCTCTGGAAGTTCAATATGCTAATTCAAGTAATATATTTCTTACCATCAGTACTGAAGACATTAAACGGCAATTGATTTGTCACTATCAGTAATCATGATAAAATCTGCAGCAAGACAGAGCTATTTCATGAAGCATTTACTTTTTGAGATCACATGCATTTGGTGGTGAAAAAAAGCAAATCACAATATCCTGAGAAACTGCTACATATTTAAGACAATTTTCAGTCAATTCCACTGATCTTCCCAGAGCAGTCTCTCTAACACTAACAAGATAAATCTCTCAGTATCCTTTGATACACCAGCTCAAACTTTACGCTTAGGGCAAACCTGACTTTTTCAGATATGTTCTGATTGTTTAAAAATCACACACCTAAAGTGTACTTCTCAAGCATATGTCAGCACTGTAAAGAAACAGAAGCCTCTGAGGGCAAGAGGGGGAGCTATCAACAAACCAAAGCACCTTAAAAACCTAAATGTTGGGTGGATGAATATACACAACAATGAGCCTTCCTGGAAGATGAGAAGCTTTGGGGATATTATGTTATAGAATAAGAGATAATTAACATAAACGCGAGTAAGGTACAAAAAGAGAACTGAGGTTATATCAACCAGAAATACCTTTTATTTCCATACACAATATTTTAAGGAAACCTATGCACAGTTTAAAGTAAGGTCAGCAAGTTCCAAAAGAAATCCCAACCTTCAAAGAATTACACTATTAAACTCTTCTTAATAAGGAAAAAACCACCCTAACAGTTTAAGAGCTGTGCATAAATATTTTGCTAAAGTAATTGTAATGAAGCAACCAAGTCCAACTACTGCTCTTCACAGCTTTAAAACACAGCAGAGACTAAATATATAGAGTAGATACATATACCAACCAAATGAATACCTACTAGCCAAACAGAACCTGCCATGCATGCATTTTTATTGAGGTAGCATTTGTCTTTTACTATAAATTCAAATGCACAAAACTAAGATAGGTAAGCATCAGGTTCCTACGATACAGAACACTGAAGAAAACGATCTAAATAGAAACTTTACTCCTTAAGCTGGATGGAATTTGTGTACAATCTTCCTCTCAACCATAATCATGGAAATAGGCCAACTGGTCTGACAATACAAGGTGCAAATGCATAGAAAAAATAATCTTGTTCAAGTAAGAAGTGAACACTATAAATGTAACATCGCACTAACAATTTGCCTTGACAAATGAAGTACACTTTAAAATGTTCTACCTCTTAAAAAAATGAATAGTTCATGTTCTTATTTAAATGACTTTTTGTAATTAATATGCACCTGCAAGGCTTGTGGACAAAATAATTCTAGAAATAAATAACAAATGTACTTTAAACACTTCTCTACCTCAACTCTTGTGAGTGCATTTCTGTGTTTATTTAATTCTCCAATCCTAGTTAAAGCACAGAAGATGTTAATTCACAAGAAAAGCTATCAGCAAGTTCTGTAGTGTACCCAACTATACCTGACCACTCACAGCAGCAGCAAATATCATTCTGAGGAGCTTCCTCTTCTCTGTATTAGTTTTCTAATAAACCATTCTAATAAATGTTTGAGAGAACTGATTGAACAAGATCCAATTAAAAACAGTGTATTCCACAAATCTCTCTGCCCCACATCTAACTTCCATTATGCTTGAACACAATTCTACTGTATTTTTAGTACTGCAAGAGACACTATACAAAATATGTAGAAATACTGAGAAAAACCAGGAATAGGAAGCATACACAAACTGACAAAACAAGTTAAAAGTTATAATACATGACCAATTGGAGCCACACACCCAGATATTTTTGCAGTCCAGGAAATAAAGATATTTATGCACATAAAGCACAGAATTCTAGAACATTCAAACAAAAGAGGGTATTAAGATGACTACTCTGATCAAATAAATTGCCCACTGAAAGCCTAACTCTGCAGAGACAATAACAATTGAGAGACCAGCCATAATGAAAGGCACTATGCAAGCTAAAACAAGCATGATAGATGTTGATGACTAGGTCTTAAGTTGATCTTTAAAAAGTTCAGTTTGAAACACTCTTTGCAACTGCCAACATTAACTATTTTGAGTAAGAGTAATTTAACCAACTACCTATTCTAGCCAAAGTCTAAAATTATTATTTCATTCACAGAACAGTAGGTTGTACACAATGCCTGGAGTCATTTTCTAGCCTACTATCCTGCAGAAATGGTCCCTCCCACTTCTGTTCATTGTATACATAAGGCACCCAGTGTCCAGCAGTAACTTATTGTATAGATAAGAGGTCTCACACCCTTGTGAGTTGGAACTGGACAGTGACTAAACTGAAAAAACAAACCACTACTTTCCAGAAATGTCATACACATGCTGGACAAATCTATAAGTCTAATCCTACAATGTTAATTTGACGAATTTCTTAACATAAGAATAATCAGAACAAACATACCCTAATAAATTTAAAAGTTAATAAAAACCTGAAATAAAGGAGAAAATGTAAGTAATATTAACAGATAAATTACTATGTAATCTCTTGTCAAATGTAATTGCACTCGATGCTTGAAGCATTAAATATGAGGAAGAAAACTATCACAAGGATGAGGTATAGACTTAACTCATTGGTATTGGTGAACTGACGTTGAGCCATCGTAAACTACGCAAGAGGATTACTTTTTTTTTTCTTTACTTGTTTTGAAATCTTCAAGGTACCTTTGAAGCTAAAATAAACATATTTTGAAGATTTCAATGGCTTATATGTGAACCAAATTATGATGTATGTCATTTTTCAAGCAGGGTGCTAGAAAATACCCTAAACAGTAGAGTGTGAAAGACAACTATCTTTTAAGTTCTGGTTCAAAAGTTGAATTGTCAGTAATGGAAACACACCCAATAAAACATGAGGTACAGGAGGAGAGAAGGCTTGTAGATTTCCATTTTGGTAACATCTAAACAAAGGCTTATTTTTTTTTTTTTTTCCTCCAACGAATCTACTCCTCAATTACTTGCAAACAGAGTGTAAAACCTCATAAATGTGATGTTCCAACTCAAACATAGCTTATTTTTAAACTTACTACTTTTAGTAGAGCACTGTTCCAAATATCTCATTGGTCAGCAAACTATTTTAGTTCCTTCAAATGTATTTGATAGTTATATCAGTAGATGACGTTTTCCCAAATCTTCCTCAACCTCTGATGGTTACTCTGTAGACCAAATTTATTTACCGAGAAGAGTTATATTCCCCTCTTTCCTTACTACTGCAAGGATAAACAAGGCTAGCTTTTTAAGCTTCCTTCTCTGATCATTAGGGAATGACGAGCTTAAATAAAACAATCAGAACAATAAATAAAGAAGATGTTATCATTTTTCTAATCCATATTAGGGATACTATTAAACTCTGATATTACCAAACTGAAAAAGGATTTAAATGTTTTGTCAGTGAGTTCATAGTAAATGAACCCCTGTGTTCATCGCTCTGTTGTACTACCTAAACAGTTTCAACTAAAATGGCCAGAAAGTATGCGCAAGCTGTTTATCACTGCTGGCCTCTGAGCTTCAGTATCCTCGAAGGACATGCTACTTCAGATGCGATAATTACTGAGTTCTTACATTTATACTGAAGAGGCACAGAAGAGTTCCAAGAGAGAATTTCACATTAATCAGAGCTAACAGGGCATTTATTAAAAATAAAGCCATGATTATAACAGAAAAACATCTATTCAGTCCAACATTTGTAGGTACTAATTCCAAAAATTGTTTAAACTGGTATCAAAATTTAGTCTCGGCATTTAAAGGGAAATTCAAGCAAAGAAATCACTTATCTGAAGCATAAGAAATGCTGAAGACAGATTAAACCATTCACCTACAGACAACAGCATACCTTTCTCATTCTTCTGTTTCCTACGAGCTCCTTATTTTCCAGATATTACCAGACATACTCTTTAATACTGCTATGGAACATTTTTCCATGAATTGGAAGTGCTTTTAAACCACAACACCAGAAAGTTAAATGATGATACAAAGATTTAATTATAGAGAGAACATATTTTAACCAAGGGGCAAATTACATACAAATACCAGAACCTATTCTTCATTCTAAATAATTCATTTGACGCACTTCTAGAGTACATAAATGTCTCAAAAAAAAACAAACCCTAAATAGCCCAAATCTCAGTTTTAAGACATTTCCATAAATATCAAACATCTTCCAAGGACACAATAAGGAAATAATATATACATAAAAGTATGTGCAATTATATTACTGTAGCATGCACTGAAAAAAAATGAGCCTGACTGTACACCACCCCAACAGGTAGGCTATTTATCAGATACAGATTGCATCATGAAAAACTCAACTCCTTCAAATTTTTGTACAGAAGTACAAACTCTACACAGCCCACATTTAAAAACTATTAGCTGTTTCAGATGAAGACTAATTTTGTAAATTCAAACCTTACATCAACTATGTTTTCAGAATCAAACCTAGAGTGAAAGATATTCAACAAACACTCAAGAAAATTAAGAGACTGAAGAGGACTTTATATGCATGTTAGATGCATAATTCAAGCTTATGTATTACTTTCTCTGTGTAAGTACTCTAAGAACAGCTAAATAGTAGTAGCAAAACAAGCTATGAAAACTCAGTTTTATTTTTAATACATACATACATAGTTGTATGTTTATGTACACATATGCATTCCACATATAAGGTACATATGTTTGTTTTAAACAGATGACAGACCATTACTTTTATGTCTCACAATTGATTTAGGACTCCATGCCCAAAATTACACTCCAGTGCTACTAGGTATCCACTCCAGTCAACTTGTCTATATGCTTCCAATAACTTCAAAATACTTCACAGAATGTACGTTTATTAGAGCACCACATTAGTTTACTGATGTTTATTTTTGCTTGTTTAAAGAAAAATTAAATCTACATCAGAAAACTATTTCTCATCACTTTCCACCTAATAACCTTTACGATTACTCAGCTTTATGTCTTTGTAAGGCAAACAAGATTGTCAATAGCAAGAGAATGACAGCAATGGAAGGAATTAACTGGATTTATCAAAGTCACCTTCATAGCCTGCATAGCATGTCTTCCCTGTATCCAATCTCAATTTAAGCAATCGCTAAATATGAATAAAAGGTTGAATGTAATGCTGTGCTATTAGCAATTAGCTAATAGCACATATAATAAATCGAAATTATCTTTACAAGTAAATTTCATGTTCTTTGAGACAAGTTGGAATTACAACGCTGCAGACTTTATGAACACCGTACTAGCCTAAACACTAAGCAAGATACTTCATCCCTAACTTCTAGAAGAGGTGCAAGAGCTGTTCTTGTATGCACTGAATATTCCAGTTCTTAACTAATATCAAGGCTGGGCAGATCCTCATTCTGAGGCCAGGAACAAATGTAGACAGACAACAGGTAGGCAAGAAGAACACACAGAAAATGCAGGAATTGGCTTTCCATTTAAGTATGAACTGCAGAGTACAACACTCAGAACCTATCCAGAAAAACACGCTCGTCTCCTACCAAGTTGACATGATAGTCTAATACCATATAATACCTGGCATGGGTGGAGGCAAGTTATACTAACTGATGCCAACATAACTGAAACAAGCAGCACTTGACTGAACAGAATGTACTGCTCTTTCTTCAAGCGTGGAACTGAGTAAGCTCAAACTTACTGTTCTTTTCTTGGTTTAAAGAACATAGTCGCAAGCAAGCTCAGAAATATCAGAAAAGTACGTTTGAGCTAGCGTAAGGATTTGTTAGTGACAAGCAAAAGATTAGCGACAGAAGTTCCAGGTTTTTTATCAAGCTTTTCACACTGTCTTTCAAGAACCAACTACCTTTTTATTGCAGGTCATACATATACAAAGCACAAGCCACTCCAACTTCTGAATTTCCAAGAGCTTAATAAAATAACAAGGCAAACAAAGAGTAGCTAGTCAGGAAATCCTACAGCCAAAGTGTTACACACGTGTTTTATCAGTACCACAGACAACCTCTTCCCTGCTTATTTACAATATATTTGATAATTAACTGCCAGACAAGTGCTAAGCTACTGCACCCTCAATTTCTGGAAGAAGAGCTCAATCATCAACACAACTCGTTTTTATTCCTTCTACCTCGCGATCCTAGTAGATCAAGCATCAGTTTCCATAAAAACTGCAAATGATAGTTAAGGCAGCTATTCACAAATGATGCACTGTACAATTATAAAATTAAAAAATTTCAACAATAAGCTATGCTTTAAAAAGCTATTAACTAATGTAACTCTAAAGCACATACATGTATCTAAATAAAATGTGAGTTTATTTTACAGAACTAGATCTAGATCTAGAATTCCAAGTAGTTTCAAAAAAACTAGTGTTTTTTGGCATAGATGCGGATAAGCGTACATATACATATACACACAGGCAGCAAGATATTTATATGCATTACTTATATTGGAAGAATAAAGAAAGGAGAAAGAAGAGATATTCTTAACGTCAGCGCAAATTCTTTAAACAGTTATTTTAATTCGGAAGCAATAAACCACTTCTGTGAAGATTGAAAAGGGAGACACTTGTCTATTGTTTTGAATAGTGACTTGCACTTAACTTTCTAATGAAGTTTAACTTAACTATCTGAATATTCTAAGCAGCATTTAAATTCTATAAAATTATTATTTTATCTAGTAACAATGCAGAAGAAAACTGCAGAAATACCAGTGTTACATCCACTCTTTGCTGTTATGTGCTTTCTTCCACTTCTGTATAACTTCACTGTACAAAGGCCTCATTTAAACCCTACACTCCCCTACTTCGACTCCTGCACTAGGGGGAACTAACTATTTCCTGATAACGATTAAAGAAAATGCATAGGGTAGATTTTGACAGGACTATTTTCCAAGCTGTTTTAAGAAATTGTTCAGACCAGAGAGTTCTAAATATTTCTAGTCAAATGAAACCATTCTCCTTCAAAATACTATACATTCAAAAGAAAAGCTGACTCAGTGGAAACTCTAACAGTTGAATGCATGCAAGAAACTTTTCCTGAGGGAAAACTCTATATGCAAAAGAACTGGTTACAGAGGTATGGGACAAATGGTGCCATCTCTAAGAGGCATCTAGGAAGGTCTAGGCAGAGTAGATGACTTTTAAAGTAATACTAAGAGGAAAGTACATTGCCCAAGAAATACTTCCCCCACAAAACTTACTACACAGTTTCTCAGGACCGACAGCATTGAATGAACAAGATATTTCAGATCTTAGATACGAAAAATTACAATCCGCACAACCTCCAATCACTCACCTTTTGCTTTACTATGTATCAAGCCACCAAGCAGCACATGCACAGCTTTCCTAAGAAGTACCTTGTCAGAAGCAATTCAAAAGTGATCCAAGAGGGGCACCACAGGAAATTTACATTTAGAGACGACCACAAGGATCAAGAAATAATGTAGGGACTAAAAAGATATACTTACATCTGGATATTCTTTTACAGGCACATATAGTTTCTCTTGTAACTGTACAATAGGTCCCACAGCATCTGGTAATTCTGCACTTCTCTTCTCCGTACTACCATTTAATGTGTCGTTATACATGTCTTTCCGTACTCTGCTAATTTCTGTGGGGGGAAAAACGTATATTATGTATTAAATACAGTAATAGTTTATAATCTATCATGACAATCTCCTCTTTTTTAATTTCTCCCAAATTTCATTGTCAATTTCTTCCTTTCTAAAAGAGCATTACTTTAAGACAAAACACAAATCTACTTCTTTTTTATTGCAGCAGATAGCTCAAGCACTTTCTCAACAACTCTAAATTTGCTGCCTATTCAGTCCTATTTATGAAATTCAACTATTCAAGTAAAAATTATCTGCAATCTCCTGAAAGCTCACAAAACTGTTCATGATTTTAAAAGCATACAATAGCTGTTTACATATTTATTATAGTCAGGTTTGTAGGAAGAAAAAATTGATGATGGAAAAAAAAGGGGAAAAACGGGGGTAGCAGAGAAGATAAAAGAGTGGCAGAGAGACCTATCTGACAGTGAAGATACAAAAAAAAAAAAACAGTAGCCATTTAATAATATTGGCTAGCTCAATTACACCATGGATTGGTGCATCTGAGCAATGAAAAACCTGAGAGTTGAAGTAAGCAGTTACTGACCACATGATGTGACAACAAATTAGTAAATAGTTCTAATGACAATCCCCCAGTATGATGAATCAGTCAGCTGGGCCATCCCTATACACCTAAACAGATAAGTCTGGAATACATACACACACACACACACACACACACACATATATATATATATACATACACACACACACACATATACATATATATATACACACACGTGCGCGTTTTATATACATATGTGTATATATTTATATTCTATTTCTTCATTGCAAATAAGTGAAAAACTTGTGGACATTTATCACATCACTAGGGAACGTCATCAGTAGTCTTCTAAGTACTGTTTCTGCCAATTACATCTGTATTACATATATCTACAGATGTTAGTTTACTTACAAAATGAAGTTGATTAGTTATATACATATACATACAGTTTAAAAAAAAAAAAAACCTTATTTTCTTAAAACTTAATTTCTAGTACTGTTACAATAGCATTTAAATTGCTGCTATAGGAATAAAGCAAGAAACAGTTCATAACTTAATAAACCACAACTAGTGTAAAAAAAAATTATCAATGAGTTTATTCCAGTACCACTGAAGAACTGCTCTCATGTATCTCCTGTGTTCCAAACTGAAAGTTAATATTTAAGCAAGTATTCTTGCCAAATCAGTTAGATTAAGACTGAAAGTGCGGGTTGTAAAGTAAAAGCAGACATTTAATAATTATTTTACTCAGAATTATTTCATCTGCTTTCAAAACATTTAGAATTAAAACTGAAAAAAAAAAATCATTTTAATATGAACAGAGGAAACTACAGAAAAAAAAAGTTACTTTTAACCACAGTAGCAAACAAAAAGATTATAAGAACTTGTTTCATAACCAAAGTTTTGTGCCAAATGATTTGTACTGAGATTCCACCACTTGAAAAGCTGGGGGGGAAGGGAGCCTGCATAATGACAAGTAAGTTTCTGAAACACAGCAGACCTCGTTTTCAAGCAAGTTATTCTGAATTATTTCTAACAAACATACTCTGCATATTCAAGAACAAGTTGTTTCTCCACTAGAAATTGACATACTCAATCACATATACCATATAGCAATTTGGTGCTTAACACCTGCTTAGTGTTGAGAATACAAATTTCATCATACAATCATAGCTCACGGAAGAAATCCACAGCTTGATCTACACTCAGTTTTGGCAACAGGGACAAAAATCATCAGGACTACAAGCAGTATTTAGATATGCTTCAGCATACAAAGAAATTCTTTTACACATCTCTTTGAACAAATATTACTATCTTTTGGCAGACTCTATTTCCTTTTCATTCTCTTCAGATTTTCCATTAACTTCCACAACACTCAAACAGGCTATGCAGTTTGTCTAGATTTCTAAGTATAAGAAGTAACACAGTCATTTTTATTTGTATTTGGCAGTCACAGAGTAGTCGCTCTGAAAAATTCATTTTAAACTGTATCATTCATATGTAATATAAACACTAACATTAGATACCCTGCTTTTCACATGCACAAAAACACACCAAAAAAAGGCAAACTCACGTATTTTAATATTTTCTTTGCAAATATTTGTATGTCACAGCTGTGGCACAGAAGAACCAAACATTCATAACACACACACTACAGTTCTCAAGTCGGCACACTATCACTGAACGCTGGCTTTTGTTAAACCAAAGTCATTTATCATGCCTCAAATGTTACAAACTGCTAATACATCAATAACTGAAGATCTTCTATTCCACCACAGGACCAGACACTGTATAGGTAGGGCTTGGCTTCTGTCTTCTCTCACCATGTTCAAGCCATCATAAGCAGTAAAAAACATCAGGTCAGGGATAGTCAACTGCATTCATTCAGCTTCATCATTGGCTCCTCACGTTATTCTTTCTTCTCTTTGAGCCTTTATCTTCTTTCTTGTCTCGAACACTTTTCCCAAGATCTCAGGAGAAATATTCAGAAGTGATGGGTAAAATATCAACAATGGTTTTCCATTTTTTCTTCAATCGCTGAGCAGGTCCACAAATTCCTCTTCTGTCAAACCACTGTCCAGGAGCATCTTTTCACTTCTTGTAGTATTTACAAGAATCACAGAACTGCTGCCTAAATTATAACCTCACGTTTATCCATTCTTTATCATTTTGCTGATTTCTTTCACACATTTCCTTCACATGACTGATTTTAGTTATCAGTGAACCCATTTTCCATCCTAACTTGTAAACCCAGCCTACCCACAAGCATTCTCCAAATACTCTGGACATTTTCTTCCTTATTTTTTTCCCCTTTTAAGACCAATGGGGCATCTGACTCCTGCTTCCTGTTTAATCACACTTTTTTGTCTCAGGAGCACTCAAAAGCCCATACACAAACTACAAAATTTTGATCATATGATCTTACTTCACTCCATTATACTAAGATCAAGCTTTTAAGTCCCTTGGTAGCTTGCAGCTGTGTCAGTCACTTTAAGCAGTTCTACTACCGTACTTTTCTTTTTTTCCCCAGCACCTCCAATAAAAGTTTAACTGGAAGTGCACAAATCACTCCAGAACACCTCTACAGCAGCACATCAGAAAAGCTAGAAGCTTCACTCTCTTCTAATTCTAGCCTAGTATCATAGTTTCACTCTATTCTGAAATGCTTAAAAATAGGAGGAACAGTGCACATGTAGAAAAATCACATCCTCTCAGCACACATTTTTGTATTTTATCAATGCAACCACAAATCAAAGAAAGAGGAACTTTTATTTAGGTTTACTTCATATAACTTCTCACAGACTACCAAACAGATATTTCTGTCTTTCCTTCTCAAAAGCTTTTTTGGCATGCATCTCATGAAATCACACTTCCCAAGCTTATATGCAAGGCTTTGGCTCCTCCACAAATTCTTGCACTGTAGTATCTCACAGGAAGCAAACTGATTAGAAAATAAGGCAAGCTTTATTTTCAGTGTCAACATCGAAGTACAGTTCTAACTGCTTTATCCTAACATCGTAGTAGTAATTATACTCTATAGCACTCTAGGGATTTAAGTCAGTTATTAAGGAGAGATACTTAATTACAGCAGCAGATAGGACTAAAAGAAAAGAAAGCATACAGCAGCTTCACTATACCTTTAAAATTGAAAAGATCTAAGCCCCTGTCTCTACTGTGAACACAAGTAGAAACTCTCATGAAGAATTCCAAAATTCACATTATTAACAGTTAACAACAGTCTGTTCTTACTTTAAAAGTTTAAGTTCAGCAGAAAATGATGGATTTGTCTTGTTCACAGCAGAACACTGGAGGAATGGGCTTAGAAAAAGACAAACTGGCTTCAATATAGTTATCTTGTTCTACTTTAATATGGCATGACATAGTCACCTATCCTAGCAGTGACACATTCTTGTTCAGAAGAACATTATTCTCTCTGTGACCCTCACAACTATGCACGTAATCTTATCTTTCTTTCATCTACTGACAGCATTTTTCACTCCAATACCCAAGATACAGTCCAAATCAGGACACATTCTTTATTACAACTACATTTATCTACAGATGCATACTTCTTGGATTTCTTCATGCTACGTAATCACAAACTATTCTTCCATCTTGAGAACATGAAGGACCATGTTCAGCTAAATGTTTGCCACCACATTAAAAGCCACCAAAAAGTTACTGCATTCCCTTTGAGGAAGGAAGTCTTGGCAACAGTGTTCAATACTGTAGCACTGTAAAGTGAAGAGGGCTAACAAACCTCTCAGCAAGAAGATGCAGAATAGAAAACCAGTGAAAAGGTTCAAATTTTTCCTCTCTCATTTCTTTCAGAATTGCAAATGGCCACAGAAGAACCATATCTACCATTCTTGATTTTTACAGTGCACACGAAGTGTGTGTGGGTAGAACAAACCAATAGCCAAAATCAGCATGAGATTCAGAATGAATTAAAATATTAACTATTTCATGACTCAAGTCAGCATACTTTCTTGAGGAAGGAAAGCTTGACAGAGTTGAAGATTTTTAGTCATAGTCTAGTTCCATATAGAAGGGAGGAAAAAAAGGCAGACTTTAAAAAACTAAATCTTTAAGTGGTATTGGTGGGGGGGGAGGAAGGGAGGAACATTGTGTTCATAAGGCTAAAGTGTACAAGACACTTGGGCCTTAGTGATGCATAGCCCATTCCATTTCAGGTTTGTATATTTGTACTTTCTCAAAGAAAGCAAGTTATGCCTGAAATAGCAACAACATCAAACTTTTAAACACAGCATAATTTTATGTAAATAGACACAAAAATATTTCTCCAATAGCTAATTTGGTTCTTACAGACCATGACACTAAGAACACAAAAAAAAAACGTTTTCAATATTTTCCCAATTTTTTCTTTTTTTGTGAGAAATGGACAATTCTGAAAGCTATCAGAATACTTCAACAGTTCCAAAACTCATGTGATCTGCATTAATTAAGCTGAGGGGAGGCAGGCTGGGACAACAACATTCCTTCTCATTCTTTCCTACTAAAGCATCATATTCTTAAAATGAAATGCAAATGTGTGCAAATATTTCAATGAAGTATTATTACTGCACATAACTCCTGGTAGATCATCAATTCAGAAATTTAAAAGGTATTTGAACAATACATTTTTCCTATCCTTTTGCTGTCAGCTAGGTCCCCAGTAGAGCAAACAAACGTTACGAAGCTTCAGACTTGCAGATTACCTTTCTAAAGGATTCAAATTCAGGGATTACGATGGCAGATAAGTCCTTCCATAAAGTTCCATTAAAACTTCAATCATAAATGCAACTAGATGCCTTTATTTTTGCCATTGCTTCCAAGTGCATTTATACAACATGCTGCTTACCTCAAGCAGTATCCAATACTGTAAGCAAAGCATCTGAAATAGTTTAGCTAAGAATTGAGAGAAAAAAGTAGGAAGAATGTAACCATCACAATTTGCTTTTATTGAAGCACTTCTAAAGACAGACAAACTATAACCTCACTTCAAAATGCTCTGAAGGCTAACACAGACCGTGTGCTCTACAAAATGACCAACATGGTAACACTCACAAACCCTCTGTTGACCCAGAGCATACCACATTTAAATGCATCTTAAAATGCAAAATTAAAAAAAAAAAAGGTTCAAAAATATGCAACACTGTCTCGCTTACACAGCACCTTAACTTGGAAGAAATGAAAAAGAACTTTTAAATTACAGGCATCATCACTGAAAATATGGTATCAGTCAGAGATGCAGCAGCCATAAACACACACACACAAAAAAGGTTCACATTTCAATTCATCCTGTAATACCTTGTCAGTACTCTAGTTTCTTTCTCTTTCTTCCTCTAAGCTCAATCTAGCAGTACTTTTTTGATGATTAAACTGTCACACCAATGATAAGTGGGCTGCACTTTCAACAATTTGTCAGCACTCCCAGTATCAAAATTCAGTCATTTCTTTTGCAAGAACCTGCAAAATGCCTTCTCGTGGCCAGCTGTAAGGTTTGCAACAAACTGATTTCAAAAACAACAAGGATAGCATGCTTATCCTTTCTCTTTGTATAATCACAGAATGGCCTGGACTGAAAAGAACCTCAAAGATCATCTAGTTTCAACCCCCCTGCCACGGGCAGGGTCACCAACCACTAGAACAGGATGCCCAGAGCCACATCCAGCCTGGCCTTGAGTGCCTCCAAGTGAGCCAGCTCACTTCAACTGGAATCTAATCCATTTGAAAAGGACAGACTAGCTCTTCTCATCCCAAGTTTTCTTCCCTCCCCACCTTGCCCTTATTTTTTTTTTTTTTTAACATTTTTTTAATTGGTCACGTACAGCAGTAACGCAATCCTAATTTTTAAACAGTGCTCCCTATCACATTGGCTTTGTCTTGTTCTGCCCTATGTTGATATGAAAATGTGACTTTTAATCAAAAGACAAAAAGGAAATAAAAATTTTTGGTTAAAAGTGCTAACGCTGACATCAACAAGCTAGTCATCAACCACATCAAACAGACTAACCATTGCGCTGCTCTGATTTTAAAGACGTTATCAAGATCATGATGTGACTACAAAAAACTTTTAAGTATTCTAAGACTCCTCAAGCTAGGCAGTACATAAACATACATAAATGTCTCTGCTGAATCACAAGGAATACTGAAGATATGGATCATGTAGAAATTCAAGAAAAAATAAAGAGGCTTGAAAGAAAGAAAAAATGAACAAGATTGCCCATTCCCACAGTCTGACAACTGCCACTACTATGAGGGTTCAAAGGGCAATATCTGCTTAAAATTAAACAATTGAAACTGGCCTCAGATTAAATTCACCAATTAAAGAAATTCTGAACTTGAGAGACATGATTCTGAAGAATCCACAACTGTAAAGATGAAAGGAAAAAAAATTAGAACATTTTACCATTTTCAGATCATATATATGATACATAGCCTGAGACAGAGATTCCTTAAAAGACAGTCTTCAAATTAAACAAGTAACATACCAAGAAAATTATTCTGTATGCAGATGATTTCTCAGACTGCTGTGACTCCATTCTTATATTAGAAACAGTGAACTTAAGATATTGAACATCTTTTTATTTCAGGCATCAGTCTAAAAAGGAATCCATTAAAAGAACTGTGTGGTAATAGTAAATATGGTAATAGGCAAAGTTCTGTTTTACTTCAAGCTGTACTTAATTATAAGTGCAATCAGTGACAAAACTTCATACAAGAAATAAAATTAGTTGAAAAATTTAGCAATATCATTATTGCAAGACTAAATACTATAACCAAGATGTTGACAGGATGAAAAAAAGTGTATTTATCTTAAGTACTGCTTAGCATGAAGTAAACAGTGCTACTTAAAGACTGTCACCAAGTTTTCATTTTAACAAATACTGAACATCTTCAGTTTCCCATTGAAGTGACAAAGACAACCAGTCAACTTTGGAAAGTTGCTCATTTTTCATCAACTGTGAGAAGAAAAAAAACCAAACAACAAAAGCATGCTTGAATTCACGACAAATGCATACATCTGAATAATCTTCTAGAAGACACATCTATGTAAACAAGAAGCCTGGCAACAACAGAAGTAAACCTTAATGAACTGAGACCTAACTTCAAGGTTAAAATAATTTTAATTCAATTATCATTTTTACTAAAGCTGAGTATTTTTCCAGACTCGAACACGAGCTGAAACAAAGAGATTTATAGTATACTAATCTTGCTGCTATCCATCCTTTTGTCCCATGCATTAGCTCAGACATCTGACTCAACACAATACTAGCAGGCAGGAAATCAGCAAGGCAACAAACTCTTTCTAAGCATGCACAGCCAGCAAAACTTTAATGAAGAGAATCAACCACCACTAAAGAGCAATAAGTTGAGAAACAAAAATATTGCTATATTAGTATGCTACTGCAATGGAACTTACTGTTATTTGCCCTCTGTTTTATTTAGTTTTATTTCACATAATAAATGGAACATTCAATTTAATTTGCAGTTGGTATGTTAAAACATACTTAGCTCATCTCTCCAAGCTTGATTTCCTTCAACAAAAATAAATAAATAAATAAAAGACTGATCACAAAGAACCCTCCAGCACGAGTATTTCTTATGCTACCAGCAAAAGCACACTGAGTGCCGCAGGTATTAGCAGATTCAGAATCTTTCTGCCCTTCCCCCCACCTTTTCTTTTTTTCTTTTTTTTTTTTTTTTTGTTTGTTTGTTTTTAAATGGTCAGAAGATACTCTTCATTGAAGTTCAAAAACTATACTACCTGATCTACTCCATGGATTCTCGTTTTAATAAACAGAACCATGCTCACTATCCTGAAATATAACAGAGCTTTCACTAATAATGAGACTGTACACACCTTGCTTATCCTTGTAAACAATAATAAATACTTGGTTATTTATATTATTTTTAATTTCATTATTATTCAGAATAAAATAGACCAGGATGAGTCTACTAATCATCCCTTTTCTTTCTTACAATACAGTAGTTGATCGGCATGTAACACCAGGCCCACATTAGGCAGATTTGTAAGCTGAAAACTTGTCTTGGTAGGTTCAGTAGTCCCACGCAAAAAATACCTATGTCCAGTACTTTGTTCAGCACAAGTCAGAACTATCCTGAAGATATCTTCGCAGAGGTACATTAGTTTACAGGCACAAAGGTAGCTTATTCACTTTGTCAATGCGTAGCATATGTAGCATAGTTAAGAAGGGTGTCACAACAGCAATCAGCTAAAACGTAATAAAACAAAAATGCCCACAGTATTTCCTTAAGAATGTCATTTGCATCTTCTTCAGAAGTGAAGAAGTTATTCTTTCTCGATATATTACTGCTCACTTTTAAGAGTTCGTTTATCCACCCTGAGAACTCTGACAATATTCTCATGTAGCTTTTATTTCAAGAAAAAAAAAAAAAAGAAATGCCACCATTTATTCAAGACAAATCATTCTTCAGAATTCAAATTAACAATTACTAATGCTGATTAGTAACAGTAATTATCATATCGTTACCAGATATTTATGTCATGTCCTGAAACACCATATCAGTAAGATACTGGCTTCATGAATAAGCTCAATTCTTCCTTGCATCTAAATAAACATACACTACTTTGGTATATATATTATTCTATCTCAAGTTAATATGCCCCTGTTCAAAACCAAGGTGTTCAACACCAAGATTATGAAAAATCTGAAGAAATTGCACATTTCTGAGACGCTTACTATAAGCAAATCAAAGAATACCTAGAAGTCTTTCCTTATTTCTGTAAGATACTCAAGACAATTAATTCTAAAATTTATATTATTTGTTAGAAAATCCAATGCATATGTTTACTACTGAAGTTGAAAACTGAATACTCTTACAGCATGCTTTGCTGTATTTTTACAAGAAAAAAAAAAAGAGGAATACATGTATGACTTAATGGAGCAACTTAGCACACAAGAGCATATTCTATATGCATTCAGACACTTTATGAAATATTCTACATTGAAGATTTCTTTGCTTTTGTGGATTTTCCTTCGTTTTTACCAGAAATTTACTCAGAGACAAACTTCAACACAATATGCATACACAGCACAACAAAAACATGATGAGTGTTAATGATATGTTTTTGATAACCGAAAGTTTTCAAGTAACTGTGACAAGTACCCGTGAAGCAAAAATATGCTTATTTTTCCTTTTTCTTAATGAACGACTTTCTTACTAACATCTTCTTCATTCTACAAGTCACTTCTTACAGTCACCGAAATCTAGCAGCAGGATCTTTCACAAAAATGAGTCTGGCCTTCATTCCTTTGAAGAGGAAAAAAAAGTTCAGAGAACTGCTGACTGAGATCCCAGTATTAGGGGGGAAAGAAAAATAAAAAAATCTTGACTTTGAGTGCATTTTATGAATCAGTTTTACCACCACAAAACAAGCGTGCTCCTATCTGGCAACATGCTAAATTCAACCAGTCAGCTAGCTGGCATCTTCAGATTCAAAGACCTCTGCCACAAGAAGTGAGGTATTAACTGACAGCAGAAGAAGATACCGTCCAGGAGCAGAGAAGAAATGAGACAATTTGCCTCTGGCATTCATAGATATTTCCTGACAGTAAAGACATGGCAAGATTTCAACTCTTCGGGTTTACTTTCAACTCTGCAATGCGCTTTCCTTTACCAAACATACGCTTTTGCTCTTTTTTCTCCACTCAAAACCCTCTCCTACCCTCAAAGAACATTTTCTCCATAATAAAGTCCCTTCTTGCTTCATTCCTACAGCTTTTGAGGAGTTTCTTCCATTTCAATTCTAATTCCTGCCTAACACTCCCTTATACCTCCAAATATGCCTGGATTACCAGAAATCTGAAGGAGAGCATCTTTGTGACTCTTTCCACAAAACTACATCTAAAAAATATCATCCTTTCTTAAAGCAGGAGTTTCAGAAGAAAACAAAGGAAATACACATAGCACAGGAAAGAGCCCGCCTCTCTCAAGTCCATTTGCCAGATCCACAGAAACTACATATGCCTTTCTCAGGTTTGAGTAAGTCATGCCCAAAGGCGATAGGAGAGCACCAAAGCCAGAAACTGGATGGAGGCACATCATATATTCAGCAGGATAGACTTGGACATTTCAGTGCTCAGATGCACTTTTATTAAGACTTTTCCTTCTGTTCATTATTTTTTTTTTAATTTATTACTGTTTCAACTGTAGCCTAAGCCACATACTTGGCATGAAGTTTTTGGGAACTCTAACAAGTTGTTAAATGATCTCTCATGTTGTATGCAAGATATATAACACAACCTTAATTACAAGTTGTATCAGAAACTAGTTAAAACTTGAATGATAAGATTTCTGCCATATAGCATAGTTTAATGTACAGCACATTCCTAGCTCCCATAATGTTTAGTTTAGAAAAAACAACGTAAGTGGGCAGATGAGGAAAAAAAACATGATAGTGTGGCACATTTCACAAGTTATATCTGCAGCTTTTATCAAAGTCACGGAATTAATGCTTCCAAAAAACATTCCCAAGTTCTGCATTATTGAAATAAGATTTCAATTTGTACATAAAAAATAGTATGATTACTGGCGTCATGTTAAAGAGTGTTTTTCCTCACAGTATGACACAGTCCAGTACAAGTGAAAGACAATATCACATTTGTTATCCCGCTCATACAGTCACTACCTGAACTTTATTTCATGGTTTGCTTTACGCAGCTCAAAGAAATAAACTACAAATAAAAGCGACAGCACTACGCTAAGATGTAGCTCAATTTCTAATACGGAGCATCAAAATGAAACTAAGATGAGGCATCAGCTATGAACCAGCTTACACCACCAATTCCAACTTTAACTGTCCAAAAGCTCATTCTGCTTTCATAGATGAACCATTTCTTATTAGATCACAGGCATGTACAACTACTAATAGCACAAAGCTTACAGTACAGCTATAAAATCTTAACACCAACTATGTTAAATTGGAACAGGCAATCTTAATTTCCTTTCACCATTTAACATTCAAGACTTGTTCTTATAAGCTTTAAGCACAAAAGCAGTCAAATCTAGAAACAGCCTTCCAGGCTCATATTCTCTACCAGTCTCCCTCTCTTCCCCTCCAACTTTTCTTTTTTCACCCACCTGTTCCCACACACCGGCTGCAGGGGGAAATAATTATCTTTTGAAATAATTCTGGAAGGATAAAGAAAGAAAACAAGCAAATAGTTAATCTGCTCAGGCTACAAGACCTTCATAGCACTCAGTAAGAGCTTCCAATTATGCTGTAAAGGAAGTGGAGGAATAAAAAAAAGAAAGAAACAGAAAAACTCAACAGAACACACAGGTGGAAGAGGGTTTTGGGGTCCTCTATCCATCACTGATATTTAAAAAAAAGTCACTTCAACATGATTTTGTTACTGAAAATGAAACCAGACTGCGACACAGTAACACTTGTAGAAGTACAAACAAGTACTCCAGGTAAAGTTTACAAAGTTTCATAGATGTAGCAAGGAACTAGAAACACAACCAGTAACACAAGTTACAATGGCAATTCAAAGCCTGCAAGCATGCTGACTCCACTTCAGCCCGCCAGGACGTGCTTAGGTAAATTCTCTTAGTCTTCCTGATCAGTATCATGAGTTCCAAATCAAAAAAAATCTACATTGGCTTGTTATTTTTTTTATTTATTTACTAAACTTCAAAAGGGAACTTTTCTCAGGCTTTCTCAAAGGAAAAAAAAAAATAAATCACATGAACAGCAAAAGGACTTCAACTGCACTTGTGCACTTCAAACATAATTACTGGGCACTTCGCATCCCATTTATAAAAGCAGCTGGAATTAACCCCCAACTTCTCAGTTTAAAAAAACACGTTTGGGAATGTCTCTCCTCTGCAGGGTTCCCCTGTTTTAGATCAAGAAATTAAAGCAAAGCATGGAAATATTGTTCATTAAATGACAAATGAGAAAAATATTTGGGGATATTTGGATGCCTCTGGAAAATTTTCATTATCGTGAAGAGATCCCAAATAATAGTGTTCACTTGCTGTCAGTATAGAAGCACATTCTGCAGCAAGATCAACAGAGACCAGTGTAATTAAGCAACCAATTCCCAGTACTTACAAAATTTTATGAAATTATTTCAAGATTGTGAATCACACACCTTGCACTTAAGAAACTCAGTAAAACTTCCCTTTTTTCCAGCATGCCAGTAAACTAAGTTTTGCCTACTTACAGAATCATCAGCAACTTGTAAAACTCAGAAGCGAACAGTTTATCTCCTTCCTCTCACTTCCATTCTTGCAATAAGCAAAAGGCACATTTAATTTAATTTCACAGATTTAAACTCCCAGATGAATATTTCAGATCTTTCTCATATTTAAGTAAATATGAGAATTAAATGAATGATTTTCTCTTTCTGAAATAATAGTCTCCTAGCAAAACTTTCACATTTTGTTAAGAACATAAAACAAAGTTGTTTTGTTAAAAAAAAAAAAAAAAAAAAAAAAAAAAATTTGCTTTGGGTTTTATATCAAAAATTCACAAAATTTAATATATTTTTGGCCACAGTCACAGTTACTCAGACCAATTCCTAAACTTGGGGATGATTAGAGGTTCTATTTGAAAGTACGTGATTACTGAATAAAAATTAAATAGAGTTTTACAAATTCTATCAACATGGGCAACTGCAGTTAAACTATGAATGACAAGGATACGGTAACAGCAGAACACTCTCCCACATTTCCTTGATGAGCGCAGATGCACGCAATCCAAACAAAAACAAGTAAGGAAAAAAAAAAACTTAGAAATATATCTACCACCACTGTGTTCAAAGAAAATAGGGCATTATGCACACACTGTACTGAAAGGAGAAGCTACCCTTGGCAGATTTGTCCCATCTTACCATGTTATGAGTTGCAATTCATTTTTAAGAGGCTATTACACTCTTTTGGACTGGGAGGGAGATTGCTGCTGTGGGATTTTTGCTTTGTAGGCCTTTTTCTTTTGGTTGGTTTTGGTTGGTTTTTGTTTTCGTTTTTTGTTTTTTGGTTTTTTTTTTTTTAAACTTATTATTATTTTGGAAGTAATGAGAGATGAATGGCAACATACATGCTCTGGGCCTACACACATTTAACTGGTAGGAAGAAGAAACAGTAAAACTACTGCTGATCCTGACCTAATGGTAGATCCAAAGAACTACCAACCACTACAGTGAGCCACATGATTATTCACATTCTGCTTTACAGAAGAAGCAAAAAAAAATTATAGAGATAAAATAGAGTTCATCCTAGGAAAGAATACCAGATCTCGGCAGCCCTGCCTGCGGCAGCGGGCTTGGAGCTTGATGATTCTTAACGTCCCTTCCAACCCAAGTCTATCATCTTATGATCGTGAAGATGCTATTCAAAAAAAAAATAATTGAGTTCTCTGGGAAGTGAATTGTTTATCCCAAATTACATGTAAAAGCACAGACAAAATCAGAAATCTGGATCGTCAGATTAGCATTACTTCATATCACTTGTTGCCATACCACTTCCTTTTTCTTTGAAGGGTAAGGAGAGCTACTAATCTGAAGAGCACGCTGTGCCAGAAAAACACAGGCAACACTGTCTTTGCTTTTTTTCCCCACTAACAAGAGCATAGCTCCTTATGCATCTCTTACATCAGCTCTGCTTTAGTTAGCCAGTTCAACTCACTAATTGAGCAGAAGACTATTGGTACGTTTTCCTTTTTCACTTGACTAGCTTTCTTCCATGTTACTGAGCTGAAACAGTATGGATGCCAGAATTAGTGGAAAAAGAGACCTTCTGAATATCAGAATTAGTGAGAAGAGGGACCTTTCAAACCAGAATCTCCTTTTGGCACAACCAAGCTTTTACAGTAAATTAGTTTAAAACCATCTCCTCTAACTTCTCTCCAAGACCTTTCATCCAGACACAAAAGTTACTTTTGGTAAATGGATTGTACATAAATCCGTTTACTATCAACATAAACGTTTTGGTTTTAACTCTAAAATCTGTACTTAGCCTCTCCTAAGTGAATGGGCACCTTGGAATGCTTACAAGTGAGAAAATAATAAAAAGCATAGGAGTGGAACATCCACCACTCTGGATATCAGTAAACATCTGAAATTATTTACCAAGGGCAAAGAAGAATTCTAGGAATTCTAAGGTTGGTCCCACTTCAAATGGAAACAGTGTTCATAAGAATCTCCTATTCTTTGTTTCAAAATTAGCAAAACTTACAATGAGATTATACCTACCTATTTCTCAAGCATTTTAGGCCATGATATTCTTGTGACATCAATTACAGAAACACAGTCAAAAACTGATCAACCATTATTTTATTTCGCTACTGATCTATACTTGAGGCAAAGCAAAATGGACAAGATGCTCATCAGCTATACAGAAATGTCAAGGGGTAGACTTCTGAGAGCCATCAGTAATGAGACTCAACTACTTCTACCACACAACTGTTCCATAACCCTAATGCCCTCTTAAAAAAAAAAAAAAAAGAAAGAAAAGAAAAAAGGAAAAGCTTCTTTAACAAAAAAATTGTTCAATCGTTCATTAGGTTTGCCAAAAGTTCATTTTCTACAAGACAGAACAAAGTTACAGTGGGAACTAGAAATGAGCAGTATCGTATACTTAAAAAAGTTTCACAATGGCTCAGAAATCAGGCAGTGTTCTACCATAGAGAATCTTTTTTTAAAATGAAGGGGTTTTTTTTGTATTATTTACTCACAACTGGGAATTACCACATTATCAATGTATTTATGCAATAATTAACCAAGAGTATATCCTATGTTATCTGTGTCAGAAGAGAAATTGAATCAATAACATCTTCGATAGAATATACTTCCAAACTCCACACCTGATGCTTCACTATTAAATGTTCCAATACCTTCACCATAAAGACTATGAAAAAATCAAAAGCTATTCATTCTTAATTTTGCTCAAAAGATGATCACTACTGAACGCAACGAAAAAGCTGTTGTTCCAAAGAGTTGCAGTGAAGTATGTCAATTAGGTGTTCAAAATATCTACTACTCTAAGCATCTGCGCATAGAAATAATTCAAGTAGATTCAATCTATATCATCTTTAAGTAAGATTCCAAAAAAAGAAAGTAAGGGGGCAAAACATTCTTGTAAAATACTGCTTTCCATAAATGGCAATTTTATTTGCAAATACAGTTCACATTTATTATACGTGAAGAATATCAGCATACATGAGGGTTGCTCCAAAAGTAATGCCTATTTTATTTGACCCATGGTGCCAGAAGTGGATGTTGGTGGCACGGCAGTAGAGGTTGAACCTTCCCACCAATATCCTGTTACGTGTTGTTGCCATGTGAAAGATGGCAGCAAAGGGCAGTCTGACACAACGGCAACTGACATGCAAGTGAGTATAAAGCAAACGTGTGGAATCAAATTCCTCCATGCATTAAAAACTGTACTTACTGGCATTCATCAACACTTGCTGAATGCTTGTAGAGATCAAACAGTGTATGTGAGCACACAGAAGTGAAGGGCACTGCATTTCAGCAGTGGTGACGATGACCTGAAAGACAAGTCATGTGGCCACACACATTTTTATGAGCATAGCATGCAGGCTCTTGTTCACTGCTGGCAAAAAATACACTGCTAATACTGGTGACTATGTTGAAAAATAGCATTTTGAAGATGAAAATTTCATTTGTCAGTGCTTTTCTGCTCAGTAGTAGTTTCCATGCAGGCATTAATTTCAGAGTGACCTAATTTGTACTACTAAAAATCAAAAAAGCAAGAGATACTGAACTGTATCTGCATTAATAACTTTCACATGTTGGGCTTCTATGACACACTGTATCATCAGACAAAGTACTATACTTCCAGAACAGTGAGTGGGACTTGAAGACAAGTTAAATCACTTAGAATTTTGCTCCTCACATCTGTGCAATGCTGCAAAGAGCCTTTAATTATACACATAAAACATTTAAAATATATATATATAAGAACAGAAGGATTAAATCCGATATATATACAGGGAAATCTGTGAAGCAGTAGGAAAGTTTCTATTCATTATTCATATTAGGTCTCGCTTTGTAACAGGAGCAAGTTTCAAGAAAATAAGGGAATGGATTTTTCTGAAAGCCTTAACATGTAAAGTTTAAGTAACAAGGTCATTCTTTTAACAAACTGTATCTAGTTCTTAAATAAAGGAAGACTGAAGTGTCATCCATCTGCACTAAACAGGCCAAGCAAAATATCCTGCAATTCCTATGTTCTCCTCAATGTCGAAATGGGTGGATAAATTTAAAGCCTGCTCTCTCAGGAGTTGCTTTATAGGCAATTTTCTCCCAGTATCAAGGTCTGCAATTTCCATTTGGCTGCCAGTTTGCGATTAAATTCATCACCTTTATTATAAAAATGTGCTGCACTCCACAGCCTGCTGCACAAGAATCGTAAGGAAGACATTTTTCACTGCTAACAGCAGCATCATTCCGAAGCAGCCATCACATCCATTCAGACATTAGTGTCTCCAATGTAATGCAAGGACCTATCACTCACATGAAAAAGCCCTAACAGCAGGTATACCTCAGAGGGAGCTCTTCACAGATAGTATCTTTTGTTCACCTTCTTCAATAAAAGCCACCACACCATCCCCTATGAACTGTGCTTAGAAGTCGACCGTTAAAGAACAAATATATTTACATCAAGCTCGTCTTGTATTAATCAAAATATTTCTGAGAATAAAAACAGTTCTCATATTGAGTACACAGCCATTTTGAAATTCTTCCTTTAATGAACTGTATAAAATTGTCTAAATGCATCACACAATTTTTTTCCACGTATATTTTCTGCCCATATTAAAGGGACTCCTTCAGTCAGATTTTTTTGTTTGTTTTGCTTTCACAGTTCTACTGATATTTATGCTCTCCAAGTCACCCACATTTTCTTCGAAGTTCTTGGGCAAGTGTGCAAAGTAGATCGAAAAAAAATATTTGCTGACTCTACATATTGAAGCCATAAAATTTAGCACAATTCAACCAAACTGCATAATGTGTTTCAGTAATTTTCTTCCCCAAATAATCAAAACAGATGTATTCATTTTGCTTCTTTTTATACAACACTAATTTTAGTGAGTAGCACCTAACATAAAACTTGTGCTTAAAAACAAAACAAAGATCTTCTAATGGACTAATAGAAATACAGGCTGACAACTCTTATTTTGAAGCAGTAAAGTGGTAGTCAGCAACGTGCATATGAGCTAGAAGCTACACGCTAAATCTTTATGAAACATTACCATTACATTCTAACTAGTTGTGTGCTTCACAGCATACAAGACTTTAAATCACAATAAAACAATGAAGACAACACAAAGTCAGCAAAACAAAAATTTAATCCCTCAGTATCCTCATAAAAAAAAAAAGCACAAGAACATAATTATAGCACATCTGATAACTAAGTTGCTGGTCAAACCGAGAGGTAATCACATTATATTAGAAGTGACCAAACAGCAAGCACTATATGCAGTATGGCTTAATTTCACATGTTACATAAATTATTCCACTCAGTTGTACAACTAATGCTGGCATCTCCAAAAATGTGATTCTCTCACAGCTTTTCAAAAATACTTTGTTATCAGACAAGCAACTCATATCTAATAAAAGCTATTGCATTTCAACAGCCAGCCTACCCTATGATGTTATCTTAACTCATTTCATTTTATGAGGCCACATAAATTAAGATAACGTTGGAAACAGTGGCAGTGCTGGTCAGTTGTTACACGCCTTTTTGAAAGACAAAAACTGTTACACCTTTGAAGTCTGATCTTTAACTGGTACAAGTTCAAAAACTCAGTAAATCACAGTCACATATTAGAATTTATTAAAACTTGCTCAACAGATGTGTTTTACATCATACCGGATTGCACTTCCATTTTATTTCATGTGACACATCTAGACTTCAATGACTCATAACACTGACATATTGCATGGCATTAGCAGCAGTGTAAATCTGAAAAAGAATCTAAAAAGACATTTCATAAACACGAGTTCTAAAAATCAAAGATAACCCAAGGCCCTATATGACTATAGAATTAAATTTCAAGGAAATCTGCTACATGTTTGTTAATATTGCTGAATAATTTCTAAAATTTTCTTTTGATAGGAAAAAAAAAATCTGGCACACTGTTACGCTCATTAATGGCTTTCTACTGCAGTGCAGCACAAAAAGCTGATTTCAACTTTACTGAAAACAATAGCTTGGTATTTGCAAGCTGAAGTCCCAATTACTTCACAGCCCAATGCATTTAACAACTGGCACATCAACTTCCGGAACTTTGGGATGAAATTATCAAGTAGATAAGATAATACAGCATCAGTGTTTACCTCTTGCCACTAAAGCAAAAGTTGAGATTGGAGCCTTTTCTAACTGAAACCATGATGATAATTTTATTGTCAGAATCTATGGGATTAACCAATCAATCAGCCTGGAGCATAAAATACGTTTCCGTATCCAAGCCTGGATGGTAATAACCACCATATTTCTTCAGTAAACTTTAAGACGGTAATTCAGGGCTTTTTTTTAGAAATGATTTTTGCTATCAACTGTAATAACACAATTTAAGTTTAAAAACAATATATTTTTAAGAACAGAAACCTAAATTATAACCCTGCTATTTCTAAGCTGCATGAAAATATTCTTGATTCAATAGTAGAACATTATAGTTAGAATGTAGTCCATGATCACAGTAACAATAGAGAATCAAACTGTATTAAAAACTGATATATACTGGATTTGAAGCAGGTTTCCCCCACGCAATATTAGCTCTCCAGCTGCACCTATCTCCTGTACAGCTTCTAATTATACCAGAAAAAAATCAAATCGTATTAAGTCTTGTCCATACAGATACCAAAGCAAGCTCTGCCTCGAGGACAATTAGAGATACTGCCTAGTGCAACACCACAATGACAAGAGAGAAGGGGGAGGGCAGAAGGGAGAGAGGGAAAGCCAGCTGGGTGGGAGGGGACGGCGAGCGTGTGCATATATCCACACACATCCTAGTAACAGGCATAAACATTAGTTCTGTGCTAATATTCTCTTTAACCTGGTGGTAGCCAAGATCTCTGCTACCTACAGAATAAAAATGCTTAGGGTACTAATGTGCAAGGTACAATGGAAGTTTTTACACTGTAGCTGTATAGTTAATTTTCACTGACAGATTCCAGTTACTTTAACAAAGGCCTCTTTTGGGACAAAATTTCAAATAGAGAAAGCATAAGCCACCACAGAAGTTAACATCCGAAAAGTAAACTGAATGCTCACTGTAAATCACATACAATTTTTCAAGCAACATTTTATAAGATCCAAATATAACGTAGGTTTGAATTACAGTAGTTCCAGCCTAGATCTACCACAAAGGATCTTATAATTCAGGTTTCATATTAAGGGTCTATTTAAAGAATGGATTGATTACGTTGTCAGGATCCATACAGTATATATTAAACCTAACATTAGAGGTTTTAGAAAACTACATTCTGATTCTTTCCCCAGTTGGTGTATCAGTGATTCCAAACAGTAGGTTCTGTCAGTGCAAAGAACCCTCCAGTCAGGGGAAGAAGTTTGGAAGAACAACCAAAAAAAAAGTTTCCTGAAACATTTACAGCTACAAATACTTGAACGTTTAGAATTTCCTTTAATATCTTTACTTACGAATGGCAGCAGTGTGACTATTTTAATAGAATTCTACTTGAAAACCGCAGATGCTTTTAAATACAGTCTACTACTTGAATTATGCAGTGACAGCGTACCATACAGAACTCAGCAGGCTGTATCTTTTAGCAATTAACACCTGCAAAAAACAAGTATTTTCAAGTTCCAGTGCTGCAAACTGGACAGCACTTCATTACATTTTTAATGAATATAATTAGATTCTCTACATCCCATCCAGAGAAAACATCATCACACTCACAATGTCAATAAATACATAATAGGAATAAGTCCTAAGAAAGAGAAAACTCAGATAAGTAAAGCATGTTTCACTGTATGTAACAGTGAATTCAAATTGTTTCCATAACCTCTTTGGAGTTTTCTGTCTCAAAATTTTACTTCTGCCCATGAAACAGGCCAATGAAAATGCCCTTGCATCAGTGGTCTTCAACCTTACCCATCTTCAGAGTAACAAAAAGTTCCCAAAAGAGTTAAAGGCTCAGTGCAGCAAATTTAAATCTCCCAACAACAGACTTCCTTTTCCTTTGTTATCTTCTACAACACTTCATAGGCAGTGGGTCTGCAGATCATAGATTGAGAAACACTATCCTGGTAACTCACATTTCTTTTCACATAGCTCCACTAATTTTGCAAAATAAAGATGACTTCTACACTTCAAAGAGATGGTGATCTTGGAGGTCTCACATCAAAAAAACATTTTCATGCAGTCCAGAGTGTTCTAAGACTGTAAGAGTAAGGTCTAGACAAAACTTTCTGAAGTTATCTTTTGTACAAGTGCCTGCCAATACTACAGTATGAAATGTATCTGCTTGAAATTCTTTGCTATGCCAGAAAACATTAGGTAAAGGAGTAAGAAGAGTAACTCAGTGTGAAAAAAGGAAGAAAAGCTAGTATAGATTAGGCTGGAAAAAGTCAGCACACATGAAGGAAACTTTGATTACACTGTAAAAACATTAATGCCAGTAAAAAGCATCTCAGTCTTTCCTTCCCAAGAAAAGGTTTTGCCAGTTAACCTGCAACAAGGTTTTCCCTTATGCTACAGCTGGAGTATCTCAGGAAAACTACCTGGAAACTGATCTGTGTAGCCTCTTCCTTACAGTTAACAAACCAGAAATAAGCTAAATTGACTTAATGAAGTTAATGATTCATTAATATTCAACCGGCAGTATTTTAAACTACTTCACGTTACAACACTGCCAGGAAACACAGCACTTTAATGGCTTATGCATACAGAAAAATTCTTTTGGGGTTCTTTTCTTCTTTTTAAAAGAGCAGCTGAAACAAAACATTTTAAAAGATCAGTGCTCACACCCCTACATGAAATCTTCAATGACTTCAACAATTAAAAGACCAGATGACAAGCTACTCCAGATCTCACACTATGACAGTTATGACACCTTTATAAGTCAGCACCATTGCACTTTCCCAAATCTTTACAGCAAACAGTATAGAATCTCATAATGTTTGAAAGCTAATAGAGTAACAACTTAAGTTTTTGTAAATTAGAAATATTTTTTGAGCAGAAAAACATTGCAGTTTAAAATGCCAGTATTTCACAGGAAAGCATTTTCACCTTTCTGCTCTGATAAAAACTATTTTAACTACTTACACAGTAAAAAAAAAAAAAAAGTATTACACTATTAAAGCTATTTCTTTCATGATACTAGTGTTGATAGGTGCAGAGTATTTACATCCATATTTGTGGCATTATCTTTCACCAGTTTTCTTATCAGCCTGGGAATATTCTTGTTTCATTACTAGCTACATCCACTCCATCACATTCCTAGCAAAAAATAAAAATAAATATGTTTATAAAAGCTTATGCCGCCCATCAACTACTAATCCCTAATCAAACCAGAATAAAACCTCTTTGAATGTCAGCAATGTTAGTACCTTGCCTTTGTATCTGAAATTCAACGCTAAGAATGCACAATAAAAGTTTCAAGAAATGCAGAACACAGCAAGCATCTTTCTGATTACTCTGGTACACTCTAGGTACTACGAATCACTTAAAATTTTCAGCAGCCAAACTACTTTATGCAGAAGAGAAAAATGCAATACAAATCTACAAGCAAACTGTATCCCCACAAAGAACTCAAGTGTTATTACTTTAAACAGTATTCTACACATCAAGTGCTCAGCAACTTGATATAACAGTGAGTGGTAAATTCAACAATTCAAGCACAAACCATGTTAAATGGCATTAGAGAGAACCATGCTTGTGACAAAAACCACTTTGTTACACTACTGCTTTAACAGTAACAAAAAAACAATTTCTTGTTTAAGCTCCTCAGATTCATAACTATTATCCTAGAAAAAATCAATGAAATTCAAAAATGGAAGTAATTAGAGCTGTAAGATCCATGAAGATTGAGTGCAAAACCTGAAGGAAAATTAAGTTTAGAGTTTGCCTCAAAGTTACATCATAATTATATATATATTCTTTTAATTACCAAGACTGCTGAGACCGCAAACACTGATGGAAGTTCAGAAGTCTGTCTCAAACAAGCCACATTTATCAGACCTAAAGATCGATGTAAATGTCTTTCAGTAAAGTATAATCCAGTTGTCCATCTGCCATTTTAAGATGTTGAATTTAGTAACCATCTTGAATTGCAGGAGGGACATGTTTCTTTTCTACTCAGCCAAGCAAAGAAGTGTGGCTTCTTCTCGCTTAATTATCCAGCACACACCTAAATACCAACTGCCATCCCCCCAAACTCCACTGTTAGCCGTAGTGGCTATCTACCGCAACATCCATCTCTTGCCAATTCATCATCGTCAGCTTTCTTGCTGACAATCCTCTGAGCTGCTTTGTTGATGAATTGCTCTGTTATTCATCCTATGTTAATCTGAGGCTGATGCAAGAGCATCTTTTTGAAGACACTTAACAGTATTAAAACTTGGCACTACCAAGCACCCTCAGTGTGCGTTAAACCTCCCATTTGGAACCAACAAGGTTCCTCATGAATAGGTATGAATAAAATACAGTTACTAAATCAATAGGCACCAGTTTTATGTACCCCACTACCAACAGACAGAGCTTAGGCCTGATTCCTTGGAAGCTACACACAAATCATTAGAAATCTGAAGTGCTCCAACCCGTGTAGAATTTAACCTCAATAAACTCTATACTAAAATGATATACAGAGGATATTCTCCTGCTTTTCAAATTAGCATTAAGTATTTAAATGCCACAGGTCTCTAAAAAATGAAGGGTTTGTTATTTTTCTTTTTCATTCTGTAAGTGTAGTAGGCATATCTCAAGAAAGTCAGTTCCACATTTCTCAGTTCCTTCCGAGGCAGATTTCATTTTTAGGTAATGTTGTTTTCAGATTTTTACCCAAAGGATTACGTTGGTCTTGTCACAAAATTTATCCACAGAGAATGAACACAAGAACAGAGGAAAATTCAAAACATGAGATTCAAATCTCCGCAAAGACTTTATAAGAGTTAAATATGCTTCTCCCGAAAAGCAACCGTGGTCCCAAATTTTACAGCTAGGACACACTGAAACATCATTTCTGTCCTCAAAATACATACACAGAACCAGTCTGATACAACTTTGGTTAGAATTCATTTCTAACTCCTACAACATCACCTGTGCCAAACTTGGTTTGACTAGCAACCAGGCTTGAAGAAAAGTTGTCAGAACTATGTGAAAAGGAGGTACACAAGAACCCATACCAGGAGTCTTATTTGTTCCACGTTAATTGAGAGGCAGTATTAGATTTCCATAAAAGCTTCAAGCAACGTGAAATAGCAATTCCCTCCCCTTGTAAACTGACTGGATATGAGCCTCTCTGACTGCATTTATCTTTATGGCACGATACTTAAGCAATTAAAGAACCAACAACTTGTCTCTACCATCATCTAACATGCACAGCTCTCACACAGCACAGACAGCTCTCACAGCAGAAACATACTCCAAATGAGACAGCCGGTCCTGATGCAGCATTTAGCCTTAAACACACAAACCAACTTTTATCAAACACTCTCATCAAGTAGCCTTTAGGCAAAGTTAGTATGGAAGTTAATCACTGGGAGGGGGGAATGAAGGTGACAACTTGTTGAAAAAACATTCATGTTCTTTTCTCATGTACAAGCCAAAATTAACTAAAAGCAGTACAAGTAAATGAGCAGTACTGCTTGAAAGCAAGAGTCATGGGCCACAGAACTTTTGTTTTCTTCTTCCCATCCTTTCCTGCAACAAAACCAGAGGTATCCCACAGCAAACAGAAGTGGATTTGGTTTTATCTACACCAAAAAAAAAAAAAATATATATATATATATATATATATATATATTACACATTAATTGTGGACATAATTATTTACAGGTTATTATATCGTATTAAGAATATTAATTGATCTGCATCCCTTCAAAGTCTGAAAAATAAAAGAATTAAGCAACATCAGCTGTTTCAATTTTAGTTGAACTGCCATTTAAATACATATAATCGAGCATTACGTTTTTTTATTAACGATTCAGTAACATCAGATGACTCTGATGTCTACTTTTTAAGTACATAGGTATATTTCCTCTTCCAGACATTAATGAAGAAAAGATACCCTAACTGGGATAGGACATTCTGTGGGTCCCTTCCAACTCAGTATATCCTAGGATCTCGGGATTTCCACAAGCTAGAAATTAGAGATTTCTAAAGTAGCTCTTTACTCTGAATTGCACAATCAAAACAGTAAAGTTTGTTATTTAAATTGCTGAAGCATTTAAACAGTTCAGCAAAGTCTGGTTTCCATCTAGTGTCGGCTAGTCCAAAAACAGCTGTCTTCTTAAAATTTTGAATGGACCAGTTACATAATCAGCTGACATCCAATTAGGAGTTGCAAATGTTAAAATGAGCGTGTAAACAAATGCACTTTTCCCCCTTAACCTCTGCTCTGCATCTTCAGCACTGAACTAGCTCAGCCACTGAGCCAATGCAACTATTCTGAGATCACATATGGTGAGCTCAATCACAGCTCCGCTCTGTCTGAGAAGCCAACAACATACAAAAACAAACTCACAAAACCTTGACTAGTCCAGAGTATCAACTGATTTTTTAAACCAGGAACCGATCCAGCAGACAAAGGTATAAGATACTGCACTATCATCCTCTGCCTCCTCTCAGGCCTCAGCCCCCATTCCAATGCATTACCCCCCAGAACTACCACCACTCAACTTCACAGAGAAGCAGCAGGATTTTGAGTTCCTGTCATGTTTCCACTCAAATCAAGTCTTGAGGTGTTAATGACTATAAGGCTATATACCACTAGAACTGTTACACATCCCACTACAAAGAACCTGAAATGCCAGTCACTCATTACACAAAGTGCTCCACATCCAACTCCCTCTACAAACTGCTGTCTTGGGGCCAAGTCCAGCCTTTCAAGACTGCAAATAAGTTACAAAGTACCAAATCACTTGGAGGTGAGGGGGGGGGTACACGCTGGTGCTGGAAACCTTACCTAACCTACTTCAACACGGAGAAAATTAGAAATATTTTGGTGCTGTCACTAAGCAAAAATATTCTAAAAAAAATTATTCAGAAATTTGACTTTCAAACTGCTACTGAACCAATCGTATGCCAAAAAAAAAAAAAATCACTGAAAGCAAAATCCATTATTAAATACCTATTGCCATTCCCCTCAACAAGATGATTTGTTTTTTTTTTTTTTTTTTTTTTTTGCAATGAATTGAGAAACAAAATGTTGCATTTTGACACCAAGTATAAAAATAAGATCTCAAATGAAAATTAAAATACTAATTGAAAATTTGAATCCCTATTCTTAAGGCTCAACAAGAAAAATCCTAAAATTCCTGTTTGCATAACCATGTTGATTCTGAACACTAACATCTGCTAAACAAAACAAACAAACAAACAAGAACAACTTTAACCTGCACTACTTGCTTGCCCTTCTCAAATAGCCAAGTAGTGAGCAATGAAAAAAAAGGGAATGGAAACAAGAATAATGCAGTCATGAGGCAAGCTCAGATAATGAAGCTGGATGCTATTTCTCTTTAAAGTGAGCATGGCTGCTTCACCCATCCTATTAAATGTTCCCCAAAAAAAAAAAAAAAAAAAACACCACAAAAGCCAACAGCAACACAAACAATAAAATGACTTTACCTGCCCTGCAAAAGGTAACTCTGGATATTTTCTTCAAGTCAAAAGGACAGAACATAATATTGCTCAACTTTCAGACACTCTTTGCCTCACCACAGCAATGCAATCTAATTTAGATTTTATGAACGTTACACTCAGCTGTCTCAAAACTCAAGGAGCAGTTCCAACATGCCTTACAGACCTTGTTACTCCTGCTAGAAAACTGCAGATATCTGATATGGTGTTTCTAGCAACCCTGCTAATTATATTAAGTATATTGAGATTAAAACACTGGCACTTTCACTTGTTTCTACTTGTTTTTTTAACATTGGATTGTTAAAATTGTAATAAAATATAAAAATAAAAAGAAATGTCAAAATCTGTATTTTGATTAAAATCAATACATGAAAAACACACAAAATCTGAATGAGAAGTCGTGACTTATATTTCAATAAAGGTGAGGGTCAGTGAGTGAGGGCATTTCATTACTACACAGTTCTCCTGGCAAGGCGTTCCTCCCACCCTATATCTCTCCATGCAAGGGTTCAAATCCAAGCCTAGAGCCCTCCTGACAGTCCTGCAGTACTTCAATCAGCCTGAGCTGTCGGGAAGGCCTGGTGTATTAACCTGAACACAGGCCTGTCCTGTCAACCATGGGCTACAAGGAACAATACATGTTCCCCATGGACAATTACAATCAGTGAAGACAACACGAATCACTTGCTTTTGTAGTAAACTCTGCACAACTCAAAACATTTTAAGTAGCATCCCATTGCTGACTTAATTACTGTACTTAGAAGAAGAAAGCTTCAATTTAAGAAGCCGATCAAAAAAAGTTAAGTCGACTGCAAAAACAACTTTTCATTTCTCGTCTGGCCTTCTCTCCAGACACAGCATTTACAAAATACCAGAATTTGTTTTTTTCTCCTCTGTTGATGTACATGAACTTAATTTTCACAATTGAAACACTGTAAGTACTCTTTCAAAATCTATTAAGTGCTTCTCAGATTTTTTTTTTCCCTTTACCATAGTATTAACCAATCACATCCTCACTTTTTCCTTTACAAGCTACAAAAACACAGCATACCAACCTGTAACCTAATCTGTACTAGTCACTTGTTTCCTAACAGGGGCAAGGGCAGATGTTTTAATTACACCACATACTTTGGAAAATGTTGAATACTATTTCAGATGAGAAAAAATACCAATTCAGTTCCAGCCTTGTGTGACCAGTAACACTAAACAGAATGATGGAATTCAAACAGGTTTCTCCTGTTTACCCAGCAGCTCTTAAGCAGAAGGAGGGCTAGTGAGGCTACTCTTACTTTAAAAGAAATAACAACCATGACATTTCAATAATCAGTTATTGGTAAGCAACACTGAACAAACTGCTTACAAAACATGAGCTTTAAATAGTTGCTTAATTAAGTTCAAACTTTTATCAGATACAATAACACCCATCATCTTTTTAAATTACATGCCAAGTGACTGCAATCCAGTCAGTGCTCCAAAAACAATTTAACTGTGCTGCTGCAGGAAAAAAAAAAAAAAAAAAAAAAAAAAAAAAAAAAAAAAAAAGAAAGAAAGCTTTAAATATTCTTCCCAAGCTAAAAACAAAACAAACTAAGTTTAATGCAGCTTCTGGTTTTCACGTTATCAACAACACCACAACTTAGAACAACTCTCATGAGGTTTTTCAAAATTAAGTTTTAGAAGTTCTATAACCTCATTATTATGAGGTAATCATAGATTTGAAAATAAGATTTAAAAATGATTCAAGGTTTTTATCCTAACAAATTCTCATCTCTTAACTTTGCAGTACCAGGCATGGTCTGTACAGAAACACTGTTTGGCTTTTCATTGCATGATCCGATACAAGTGGAAAAAAAGTCATGCTAATGCGCCCAACGACCCTGCATCAAATCTGACAAGTCAGCAAACCCGTAGCTAAACACAGGCTACATTTACATAACCACAAACAACGCAGTCATGCACAAAAGTAACTAGGTAACTTCCAAGGGAGAACTTATCTACAACACTCAAAGCCAGTTCTCCAGTCCTAACTTAAGCAGACATTTTAGGTAAGACGACACTGACATGAAACTGCAGTTTTAAGCACTGAACTATGCAAGCTCACACATATTTTCTTCAGTGAGCACAGTAAGCTGATAGCAACAAACCAGAAAAAGTTATCCTCCTTAACCCCTATCTAGATGTTTTATTATTACAGCTATTCAAGCACAGTCAGCCTACTCGACATCAAATTAGGTTTCTCTCCAAAAGCTAGATGCATGGCTTAACTCATATTTCAGGAAAAGCACACTTCAGTCACCTTCAGCTTAAAGAAGAAGGAATTCCTGATGAATTTTTTGTTCAAACCCTCTGGAAAAAAAGTCTAGGCCACAGGTTAGATCTGCATCCATTCCAATCAATTATCACCTTCTGAGAAGCAACAGGTTCAAGAAAAGAAAGCACTTAAATATAATTACATTACATGGATCTTATTTTATAATTTAGGTATATTTGTTCAAAGTCCGTAGAAAGAGCAAAACCAAAGTAACTCATGAATTTGAGAAGTTCAGAATGCAATTAGAGTTCAAAACGTCTCAATTATTAAAAAAAATAGAGCAAAAAAGATGGTACAACAATTCATTTAACACAACAGGGAAAAGTTATTCTCCCAAAACATGTGTGTGCATGTATTTATGATTCTAACCCAGAATATACAAGTTAATATTAAGAAGTTGAAGTACCAAAAAAAAAAATTCAGGTCACATTTGATGGTGCAAACAATTACAGGAAATACAGCCTATTCCACGTTCAGGAAAAGCCCTCTCTTCCCACAGGTTTGCACTAGGCTGATAAAAACAATCCAGTTTCCTATTTATTATGATGTGCACTTTAAACATCCTCACTAATCCACAAAAGCCTTATTTACACATAAGAAGTTGAAAGCACACATATGCAAAAATATCTGTAATCTAAACAAAACTGTGACTTTCCTCTTTTATTATGAAACAGTTCATTAGCAGAAGTTTCCCTCTATATACTGCTCACACTTATGCCCATCTTAAAAACAAATGCTGTCAAGCTGAGACCATTTACTAAATTAAGCACTATGATTTTCATAGATCAGACATGAGGACAGAGTTCAGAAAGGAAGATGTGTTTTGGATAACAGGAACAGGCCAAAAATGAGATGCACATTCTGAGAACTACTCAGTTTAGACACATCGTTTGTCTAAATCTCTGAGTTCATTTCTGTTTCCTGCTGTGTACAATTACAAGGAGTAATCAACACACAAACCTGTCTGATTTTAGTTTTCAAATGTCAACATGTAAAACAAAAAATTAAAAAGATGTGCATTCTGGTAGAGAAAGTAATCCCATGCTTCTTCTGGGCTCCCAGGTTTGTGGCGTTATTTCTTTAGGCTGATAGAAAATAAATTACAAAGGCTGACAGTCCGACAGTTGTCAGGAACTACTGTACTTCTCAAACATAAACAGAACCTTCAGGAAGATGGCCTACAATAAGCATGGAAACACCACCATCTGAACCACAGAATTCCAAGCAAGCAGCAGCACACCAAACCCACAGTGTCAAGGGGAAACACTAACACTACATGCTTTTACATACAGACAACCAACTCATTCAGACACCTGTCCCTCATACTTTATTTTTTTTTTACTCGTGGATGCAAGGAAATAACTGATGGAAGTGTTAAATATTATACTTTAAAGGCAACGTTCTGAACCTTACAGACTCTTCCAGCAAACTACAAAACTTTGCTGGAGAACGCCAATGCAGCAAACAGCTGAAAGCAGTGAAAAGGGTGCCTTTAGGCAGCCAGGACAACTGTTGCACAGAACAAGCTGCTCTGGCCTCTCAGCTGTGCATCACTATGTCTATCCCACCTATGCAATATCGCCTATATTCACAGGACGTATACAAGTCCATACCAACATCGAAACCCACACAATTCCACAACTATTTCTGTCGTTCTTTGGTATGTGCTCCTGGATGAGTTAATTTTGCTATTCAAGTTCCTAATGGCGTTCAGAGGCCAGTCTCACGCTTCAGAAAAAAATAACTGGCGCCCCTTAGTGTTCAGATTTTGAAGTCTTCAAGCAATTTACTAATTTGCATGAAACATTTTTTTTCAACATTCCAAAAAGTTTTCTGCCTCCACAATACTTCCATCCAACTGCCAACGTAAACAGGAAAAGCAAAAACGCTTAAAGGGATCGCAGAGATATTCTTGAGACTGTTTAGAAACCCAGTTTTTGGTTTATTTTAATGAAGTGCACAAAGAGGAGCTTCGACACAACCCTTAGACAACTTTTTTTCTGAAAGTCCCCACAGCCCTCATGTGGGAATTGAGATATTTCAGAAAACAGATTTCCAGTGCATTTAGTATTTCAAAAAATTAAAATCTCAGAAAATGCCTGGTTTTCAGATATTCCTTTGCGTGTCCTTCTAGTACAGAAAATGTTTTTCTCTCTTCTGTATTTTGAGGGAAAAAAAAAAACAATTTGGGCCTCCTCTGGTCAAGAATATAAAGCTGAAGAGATTCTGGAATCCTGAACTCCAACACCAAATCCCTGTGAGGCTCTTCTGGCTTTGAAAAACAAAAAATGAAGAATTCTTCTCAGTTATGTTTCTTCTCACTGTTTCCTATACTTCTAAGTGTTCTGAAGAGAATGTTTCCTGGGGTGAACAAGAACACACCAAGTTCTACGTAGTTTTGCTTTCCACATCCAGATTTTCTCTGCTGTAACTTCATCTCCCAAAATTCTTGAAAGTAAAACCAGAACCTCCCAATATACCACTTTCATAGTCCTTATTCTTTAGTCGTCCACTTTTTCATGTTGCTCTATTGCTCGTTCTGAAGGCACCATTCCTGACACGCCGTGTTTGCAGCACTACAACCACTATCTATCTGTTTTTCGCAGTCTTGGAGAGGGCGGGGAGTTGTTCTACCAAATATAACCAGCGCCTTCATCTTCCGAGGTCAACAACTTCCCAAAGTTCTGTTATCAAGGAGGATGTCCACAAACAGGAATCCTAACTCGAGATTATGAAACTGGGTAATTTCACGCAAAGGATCTCAAGATGTTGAGGCTGCATAAATAATTCCTAGATTTAGAACGCGTTACAAAGCTACTAAATATGACGAACAGGTCTGCATAAAGCCTGAGTTTGAGGTGAAGTGAAAATAAATGCTTCTAACGAGAAAACTAAACGTGTGAACCCAAGCAGAAAGCAAATTTAAGTACCACGAACGAACGCCCAGCCTGACTTCCAGCACAGTGGGGCAATTATCACACAGAGAGAGCCGTGTGGGACGCACCAAGTTGCCAGCCTTTACTTTCCCTTTCCCCTCAAACGCGTTTATCCAACAGCAGAGAGAGGCCCTACGGGACCGCGCACAAAGGGGGGCACCCCCTCCCCTCCCTCCCGCAGCAGAAGCTGCCCCCGGGGCCGCCGGCGCCCGGTCGGAGCCAACGAGGCCATTTCGTAAGCACGGGGTGTTTTTCTCCCCGCTCAACTCGCACATACGAGTCTTTCAAGTTAGTTTCTATACAAGGGAGAGCTGGCCCGCTCCTCTCCCCACGCGAGGGGACCGCGAGAGCTCCGCGGCCGTTCCGCTCGGGTGGGGCGCGCCGCGGCCGGAGCTCGGCCCCCCCCCCCCCCCCCCCCCCCCCCCCCCCCCATCGCCGGAGGACGGGAGCAAAGGGAAAATCAACTAATAATAAAAACGCTGCGGAGGGAGCGCTGAGAGCCGGGACCCGCGGCGCAGGCAGCGGCCGGGGCGGGGAGAGCCCGCACTTCCCCTTTGTTTGGGGCGCACCGGGAGAGCGGAGCAGAGCAGGCCCGGCGCTGCCCACGCCGCCGCGAGGGGCCCGGCTCGGGGAGGGACGGGCCGGGCGGGGCGCGTACCTTCGTCCAGCAGCCGCTCGAGGTGGTTGAAGATCCCACAGAAGTTGGGAAGGCTGCTCATCAGCTTCTTGTCGTTCATCAGCTGCATCAAGTAATCGGGGCTCGGCTTCGGCTTCTCCTTGGCTTCCATTTCCCCAACCATATTCCAAGCCCGCGCGCACAGGGCGAGCGCCCGCAGCAGCTCCGCCGAGCGAGGCGACGGCGGCACGGGGCGCCCGGCGGGATCGGGCGGGCCGGCGGGGGAGGGGCGGGGCGGGGAGGGAGCTCCCCGAGGAAGGAGGAGGAGGAGGAGGAGGAGGATTCCGAGCTGCGAGCGTCGCGCTCCCGAGTCCGAGGGGCCGACGAGGAACGGGAAAAAAGGAAAGTCAGAGAGACCCCGCTGCGGGCGCGCCCTCCGCCCCGGCCGCGCGGAGTCGCCGCCGCCGCCGCCTCTCGGGGCCGCCGCTCCCCGCTCCGCGCGCCCTCGGCCGGTGCAGTCCCGGCCGCTTCCCCCTTCTGCTGCCGCTGCCGCTCCTCCCGCGCCGAGCCCGGCTCCGCTCCGCGGCGCTGCCCCCGGCTCCGCGGCGGGGGAAGGGAGGGAGGGAGGCGGGGAGGGGACGAGCGGGGCGGGCGGGCGCTGGCGCTGCCAAGGAGCCGCCGCCGCCGCCGCCGCCGGGCTCTCTCCGCCGGTGCCGCTGTTGTCGCCGCCGCGCTGCGCCGGGCGCGTCCTCCTCCTCTGCGCCTGCCGCCCGCCCGCCCTCCCGCCGCCGCCGCCGCCGCCGCCGCCTGTGGCTGTGAGCGTCAGCCCCGCCGCCGCCTCCTCACTTCTCCTCAGTTCGCTCTGGAGTTCGCTTCAGTTCAGGCTGCGCTGGCAGCAGCGGCAGCGGCGGCAGGAGGAGGGGAGGGGGCAGGGCCCGCGGGGGCGGGGACATGTCGGGGGCGGGACGTCGGGCGGGGCGGCCGTTACGCGGCGGCAGCAGCGCCGCTTGGCGGAGCCAACCGCTGCCCGCCGCCAGCTGCCCGCGCCCGGCGAGGCCGGGGGGGCGGGGCCGTCCTCGGCCACTCCCTCTCAGATCCCGCGCGCAGCGCGGTCCCGTCGGCTCGCCCCGTGGAAGCACGCGCGCACGGAACTCTTCCAAACAAAGTCGCGACGCTGCGCCCGCTCCGCCGGCGGGGAGGGGCGGAGTCGCGCCGTGTCACGTGCACCCCAGGGCGGGGAGAGCCCCGGCGCCACGCGCCTGCGCCCGGCGTTTACAACCGCGCTTCGCGACGCCGCCGTCTCGCGCTGCGAGAGGAGTAGACGGAGCTGCGGCGGGAGGTGTTCGGTCGCGCCGCGCATGCGCTGCCGTAGGGGGCGGGGGAGGGGCGGTGCGCGCGGAAGCGCGGCGCGAGGAACGGTTTGTAATCGTTAAAGCCGCCGCGGGGCTGGAACGGGGAGCGGCGCGGGCTGAGGTACGGGACGGCGCGGGGGAACTCTCGGCCTCGGGGAAAGGGCGTGGAGAAGGGGCTGCAGCGAGCCACCCTCCTCTCCGGCTCCTGAGCCGGGCCGCCGTCCTCATGCTGTTGTGAGCCGTTTAATGTCCGCCTGCGGCGTCGGGGGCCGCAGAGGGATTCCGGCCGTGTCCGCCTCCAGCGGGGGTGACTGGCTGGCGGGCAGCGCGGCGGGATGCGGGGCTCTGCGCGCGCCGCTTCCCTGTGCGGTCGGCGTTGAGGCGATGTGCAGGAAGCGGTCGTAAAGCGCAGTAAAAATCGCTTCACGTTTCGATTTAGCTGGCTGAAAACAGTCGGTTCTGCTAGGAGAGTAAAAGCGGAGGTACCGCTCGGAACTCCCAAGAATTCGTCTTTGTTTCCATACGTGCTGCGCTTGGAAGACGATTAAAGCGCTGGGTTAAGTCAGGGTGAATAGCGCTTCCAGCACCAAAAGCACCACCGCGATGCCTCCCTAGCTGGTGTGCGGCGTTACTGCGTGTTGCCGAGCAGCTATCCTGCGTGTCCCGAGACAGAGCGTTGGAGAAAACGTAGAGACAGTGCAGTTCCCTTCGTAGTAAGAATGCCCTCGGTGTCTGCCGTCCTTCCAGCGTCTGTTGGATCGTTCTCATTTAAACACGTAGAACTCTTTATCTAGACACAATAATTTGTATTTCACTTCCGCGTTTGGTTTGTGTAAAGTAAAATTTAATGGTTTACGTAAGATAAGACTTTTATTGCTTCCATCATTTTTTTTTTATCGCCTTTATTATCAAAGAGAGCAGCGACTTTGTGGACTGCTGTTTTGCTTAGCTTTCTTTAAACGCGGGTTGCTGGTCCTTCTGTTGCATGCCCAGAGCACGCTACAGCATGGCTATGGATGATGGCACAGTGCTGCTTCTGTGTAGTAACAAGATTGTATTTGCTCCATTCTTGTTTTAAAAGCATGATGACCAAAACCAAACCTTACGCACCGAACTAAACTATCACCCTCTTCTGCTTATTAAGGATCAGCCTGCAGGGTGGTGCGTTTTTGTAGCCGTTTATTTATCTGCTAGTTTTTGACCAGCGAGTGGGAAAACTGCTCACTGAATGCTCTGGCCTCATCATTGTCAGACTGCAGGATGCGTCTTACAATTAGATGAACTTAGATAATGTCAGAATGATTATTCTAGACTACCAGTTCTCACAGTAAAAATAGCATAGGGAAACTTTTTTTCAGAAGATTTGGTACAGCTGTTCCCATGCTGCTTCATTATTGTTTCCTGTACATAAAGTGCTTCCACTGCTTGGATAGGAGCAGATGAAGCAAGCACACACAATATAAGGTAAGAAATACCAACACGAGATGTGCAATAACTATCTGTTGTCTTGCCTACTGAGGACAATACATCTTATACTAAGCCATTTTCCATTTATTTACTGGTGAATAAGATGCTGCACACCAGCAGTTACTGGAATCACTTGTTCATTTCAATGCAAATTCAAGCTCTGCTTTGCTGTGTGTTAATCTGAATTGTTTTCCTAATCTGAACAGTACAAAAATGGAGGCAGAGCTACATGCTGAGGCTGCCTGTGTAATTAAGGATAAATGACTTGGGAAAACCTCTAATCTTTTATTTTGTCATCAGTGCCTCAAGACTGAATTTAAATCATTGGAAAAAATGCCCTTGGAAAACTGAGTGGTGTGACAAAACGTAGATAATGCATCATTAGTTTTAAATAAGTAAATCAGTACGACATCTTTCTTCATCGAGTATCCTGCAAAAACAGAAAATCTACATAAAAGCCTTTCTGCATACCTTGTGTTCTATCTTCCTCCACGTTCCTACACTTCCAGGAAAGGGGGATTAAGAATGCATGAGAGATAAAGGTTGAATTAGTTTTGCTTCAAGAGCTATGTGAAGGTGTAGCTCCCAAGAAGACTGGCCTGCCTGCAACCTGATCTATGGAGGAATCAGAAATACTCCTGCTTTGGATTGAACTTTGGAGTTTTCCCGGGGGGGGAAGAAATATGGAGGGGGAAGGGAATGGCTGGATAAATGGGATTGTGGGTTGGTAGGGGCAGGCATATTTTTTGTTGTTTTAGTTTGTTTGTTGGACACTAAACAGGTTCTGTGGCTTTTCAAGGTTCCTCAAGTAACTACATAACTCATTAGTTTCTGTCTGAACACGAGCAGAAGTCCTTATCTTTAACTCTTGCATTTTGTCTAGGTAGTCTTTCTCATGTCATATAAACTGTAGTGTTCTCTGGCAGCTTATTTTTAAAGGTGAAGTTTTATTGCATTAATCTAATCTTGAAATAAGAAAAAATATGATAATGCCAGCAGCAGTCTCTGTCTAGGGCAGTAAAGGCCTTGCACTGATCATAAAAAGTAAATTCAATTACTGCTATAGTGTTCATATCTGATAGCAGATTGGGAAGTAGGAGTATTGAAGGTTGAGGACTACTGGGAAAACATTCTTTTAGTTAAGAAGTTAGACTTAGTCATAGGCGTATACAGTTGGATGTCATCAGCTTTCTGAAATGATTTCTATAACAGGAAGGTAACAACGTGCTATATTACCCTCCTTCAGGAGAGGAAGCAGTTCTTCCCTTACAGTCATCCAAGGAAAAATACTACTCCAGGACTGTTGTTCATTCACAGTGTACAAGGCAGTAGCAGCTGTAACTATGATGCAGCAGATGTGGCCACTACCAGATGGACATCTGAAATTCATTCATCTCTCCAAGGTGACTAAAATATGAACAGAGTAACATCTAGAGCCAGACTGAAAATACAGAGAACATCAACAATATTCAGATTCTGTGATGCCTGACAACTCTTGAAAAGCTATTTCCTTTGACATTAAGCCAAGCTGACAGCTAACTTTTCAAACAGAAACCGTTAGTAGCACATATGTGAGTTTGTTCCAATGAATCACTTCAAGTTCTTTAACGTTTATGCTAAAAACTTACCTGTCTACTCTCTATGCCAGATGTACCTATCTATGGAACTGGATGCTTCATTCTAGTTTGAATGTTTTCCTGACACAGCAGACTTGAAAAGACGCTCTGACTTTGGTTTAAATCCTAGCACAAGCTTCAGATGTTAAGCTCAGTATGTTGAGTCAGAATACATTTTGCATAATCTCTGCACCTAATTTGTGTTCACTGTCAGCACTGAGCATTTGCTGTAGAGTGGAAGATAGAGGTTTTAAGCACACCTTAGTCAGGAAGTAACCTTTTCTTATATTTTCCATAGTGAAGGTACTCTAGGCTGCATAACAGCTGTTCAAGAAGGGTGCACTAACCTGCAGTATCTTTCAGGTTGGAGTAAAGGAGACAAAAGAGGAGAGAAATCCTTGTGTTCATTGCAATTATGCAGTAATAGAAAGAGCTGCATTTTCCCTATTCTGGTGACTGTCAATTAATTATTCAATCTTTAAGTTTGGGAGAATTTGAAAATGCTAAAGTGAACCAAAAAAAAAAATCTCTAAATCTGATCAGTTTTCCTGGTAAGGTAAACTTGAGTTTGCTTGAGTTGCTGCAGGATAGGATAGGTTGGCTTAAATTCTGTTTTGTAAAGTATTATTTATTTTATTTAACTCAATAGTTAGTGAAGGGCTGGCTATCCCTGTGTTTGGCTTCACTGTGAGTACCAAATAGTCATGGTTACACATGACAAACACCAGTGCATCATAGGGTGTGTTGCATCAGTGTTACCATAGATCACCAGTTACATTTTCCTTTCAGTAGATAATTTCCACTAATATGTAGTGCCTGCATATATTGCTTCTTTATGTCCCGATTGACTTTTCTTCAGAAAAGATGAAAGTTCTAGTACTGAGCAAAGATATCTGTACCTAGAGAGGGTGGTAGTTCTACCAGGCTCCTGAGAAACCTCTATAGTGAACTAGAATCTTCTAGAGAACTAAGGTTTGTAGTGGCTTCATTTCATGCTTGTCAGTGCAAGATGAAAATGGTGTTTTTCATATACTGCTTTTAGTGTAGCGTTGCTAAGAAAGGAAGAAAACAGGAAGAGAGAAAGAAAGAAATCTCAGAAAGCATAGAAAAAAATATTACCAACAGTTATGTAGAGAAGACAAAATTGAGATATATTGAACATAAAATTCACCTACTTTGTTTCTTGTTCTTTACAGCATTTAGATTTAAAAGCCACAGGGAAAAATCCAATTTTCACAGAATATATTTGAATCATACGCATTTAAAAAGTATTTTTTTCCTCTAACCTGTTAAACTTCCCTCTATCTTCTAACTTGCAAACACATGCACTGTTTTGTGCATTTTGCTGTTTGGGTAATCATTATTCTTACTTGTTCATTAAAAGAAAAAGAATGTCTTGAAATACAGCATGCATACTTCTAATGTTTCCAGTCCCATCTGCACTACTATAGATTTAGTCAGAGTGGTAGATATTCTGTTTTCCATCTGTAAAGTCACAGGTACTACAGTAGCTATACAACTGCAGGTTTCAGTAGGGGAGAATTTCAAATGGTTTCTGGTTTGTCTCTTCTGGAGAACTCGCATATGAAAACAACACGTAGCCTGCCTGTGCCATGGATTACACAAATGAGAGCAGTGGTGATTATGTGCTGCCTAACTCTGGGGAGGCTCTGAGAGGACTGTTGCTGATTGTCTGCCCAGTTAATACATGCTCAAGTTAAGACTACAAAAGTAAGACATGTAGAAATTCAGAGTGTTGAGATGTCTTAGCCATTATTTGTTTCATACATGCCAGTTTTATTATTTGATTTATGTTAGCTATCTACTTTAAACCTATCCAGAATATTGTTCTGCATTTAATTAAGTGAAGTCAGCTACTTAAAAATAGTGCCACCAGCAGTTTTTTTATTCACTATGTATAACTAAAAATACAATGTTCAAAGACATTTCCATTTAAGTTACATAATAAAAAAGTATTTTTATTTTCCACAGTGGAGTATTTTCACACTTTCTATAGAATTAAAAAGTAAATTAGCATATTTATTTTGGCAACAACAGTAGGAAAGAGCTGTCAATTCTGTCAACAAGAAACCAAATAAGTCTTCTGCTTTTGAGGTGTCGCATGTTTTGGTAAAACGCCATACTATGTTGGTTATTGTTGAATATAAATGAAGTGCTTTCAGCCATAACTTTGTAAATAGATTTAAATTAACCATTCATCTGAATTACTACTAAAAGCAAGTAGAGCTTAAAATGCAACTGGTACATTAATTCAATTTTTCCTTTTATGTCTGAAATGTGAACATATAAGTGTATTGACTTATACTGAAGCATTGCTGGCGTTGCTTATGCTTCTTAACATTCAGTACACAGAAAGTAGCAGTACTTACCCAAGGAGCTTGTTTTTAACTGGACAGAAAACATCAATATGAATTACAATGATACACTGCACTTTAAACTGGCTGGTAACGAACAAGAATCATTTGTATTGGCTGAACTTTCTAATAAAATATAATCAAACAAATTGGACAGATCCAGAATCTTTTTTTTCCCACTCAATGTTTTATATATCCCAGATCTTTGCTATTTATTAAATCTTTATTATATGCAAATACTTTGTTGTTTACGTAATGGTGCCAAATTAAGAGACGCACCTGAAGTGAAGAAAGAAGGGGAGCAGGCAGTATGAATCTTACATGCTTTAACAGCATTCCTCCAAAGTAAGGGACAGAGTGCAGTTCTACAGCATCATTGATTTCTCATGCAAGGCAGTTATCCTTCCATGCTACAGTATGGTCAGAAGCTTGCAGTCTGCTTTATCTATACATAGCTACTATTGCATTAAAAAAAAAAAAAAAAAAAGGAGAAATGGTTTTCAATCTCATATTTTTATGATTTATTTTTTTTCTTCCCACTACAGAAAGTTTAAACTGGCTTTTGTGTGCCGATGGTTACTCTCTCTCCCATTTGTTGCTTCTACCCACTATTGAGCATAGAAGGTCTTTCCTGGAATATACCAGCTAGTAGTAGTTACAATATGCCCAATAGTCCATTTCAATGTTTTGTACTCTTCAGAAGTTGTGAAACATTTTGTAAGGAAGTGCTTCAAGTTGCTAGGATGGAAGCCAAGTATAACAGTGCCGCTGTACCTTGTATGGATTTAAGATTTCCTCACAGATACGGGAATCATCCCAAGGCTTGTGCCACCATTGTTGGAAATTGTAGACTAGTGTATTATAAGTCCCAGTTTGACTGTCTCTGGAGCTGATTTTGAGGTACGTTGCTTCATACAAGATCATATGATCTTGTTTAGCTAATACTGTATCTCATTATTAATGCTGAGTTACAGTACATTTTTTCATTAGAATAACATGAACACAGTAAAGGTTAGGATTCACTTGCCTTGTGTTGTCCTGGTTGGTGCCCAATCAAATCTCCAGAAGGTCAATTTTCTTTTGTCCTGCATCACATCGGCCTGCTCTGTCTGGGAGCTTCTTATATCTTGAGGACATCCAAAACAGCTGCTGTGAGCTCTTGTATAGGCAATCTGAATCCCACTGTAAGGATGCAGAAACATTTTTTTTATTAGTCATTTTTGTTCTCAGAATAGCTTGAGCAGCAGTTTGGGTTCAGGATTCTGTCAAAGAGCTAAATTATTTCACTGAAAGTAATGCAGTCGTTCCCTAGTTCTGGCTTTTAGAAATCAATTAGTGTTTTGCATTCAAAAAATACGGTGCCTTGGATAGATCACAGAGTTGGGAGGGTGCAAGGAATTACTGTGTGAAGTTCACTAATAGCATAGGTGCAAAATTGAATAATCTGATTTTAAAAAGTTATTGCAGATTAATATGAGGTAATTGAAAATTGTTTTACCATTCCAATAATCTCAGATTCTAGCTTGACATGGTTTGTGCTTGCTCTCAGATTCTAACTGAAATGCAAGGAGAAAAAACAACAGATTTTCTGAATATTCAGTTTACCTTTGTGCAGATCCAGTTCATGAGCGTAGATGTCCCTGTTCATCCTGAACATGAGAATTTTCCACATACATACATTACAACTTTTTTTTTGTAACTTCGAGATATCAAGGCCCCTTTCTCAAATAGGCACTTTTATGTTATGGAATTTGTTTGTAGTTTGTAAATAAAGATAATCACTAGGTGTTAACATTATCTTTTATGATATTGTATTTGTTAAAATTGTACCTGGAAGTTTCACAGAGTTTTCATTTTTTGAGTGTTTCTTTCATACTTTGATTATGTAAAGGTTGTTATAGTGATTACAGGCTTTGGTTTTTGCTGAACATGTGACAGTTCTCTCTCTCTGGTTCTTAGCCCTCACTTTGACATCCTGATATTATTGGAGAACTGTTTCCTCAGCAGCTTGAGGGCTGGAGAAATGCTAGAAGTATCCCACAGGGCATAATCCACTATCCAGTTTACATAGCAATACCATTTTGTTAACAAACATTTAGTTGGTGGGACAATACACTTAAAAAACAGGTTGTGGCAGCAACCATAAAGAAAATGAGGAAAGACAGGAAAAATTCCCTTGAATTTTTATGATTTTGTTTTGATTAAAGAAAGTCAGCATGAAACCATGCATCAAGTATGCCAAAATAGGCAGCTTTCTTTCTACTCATTCTAGAATAGTCTGAACAGTCTGTGTTACTTAGGAAGCTTGCAAACCACATCTGTTAAAGGTGAAAAGGTGGCACTACTGGACTTCAGCATTCCTCCAGATATTTTCTACTTGCTTTTCAAAAGTCATGGTCAAAGTTCATACCAGAAAATGTTTTTCCTTTAGCAAGTCAGTTCAAATGTATACATCTCTACATTGGTTTGCCTCCCATGTAGGCTATAGTCATCCATCGGATTTTCATTAGAGGTATAATTAATCTTTTTTCCCCTTTCCAATTTTGTACACACCTGTCTTACAGGTTGGAGGTGAACTCAGTTTTATCCCTCTGGCTACAGATATCAGATGCCTGTCAGATATCAGATGGCTATCAGATGCCTATCCAAGTAGGTGGAGCTCTGTGTCAGACTGACTACAGGTGATTAGCAAGGCAGTGTATGCTCAGGCTCATGCCCGAGATGTTATGTTAATATGTTCGCTATGTTGCTCCAACAATAGGCTTCTCAGGAGGTCTGTTAAATACCACTACAAAAAAAAAAAAAAAGCAGCTTAATTTAATTAAGAGACAGAATTATAAAGATTAATTTGATAACTAATTATCACAAGTACAAAATAGTAGATTAGTAATATAGTAAGATAAGTGAACATTACCAGTAAGTTATGATTTCAATGACCAATTTTGCATATAGCATTGATGTAATTCTTGTATTTTATCTTCAGATAATAAATGTGGAAACTGAAGAAAGATTTACTTATTTTATACTTTAAATAGCAAAAAAAAAAAAAAACAAAAAAAAAAAAAAAAAAAAACCACTGCTTCCATTTAGCTTTTCATGATCAAAAATTTTGTTTTGTGTGAAATCATTATTCATGTCTTACTACAGAGTTTAGTGGTCCTTGTATTGGTTTGGCTGAAAAAGACACCAAAGCACAACAGTTGCAAATTGTCAGTGATTGTACGTAGTGACACAATCCTCCAAAATCAATTTGATCTCAGTTCATGAAGAAATTAAATCGAAATAAAAGCACATAAAATAATTGCAGAATTCCCTATACGGAGTTGGACTAGATGATCTCAAGAGGTGCCTTCCAGCCTAAACAGGCGACTCTGTAAAAAATATTACGAAAATAAAGTAGGAAGTTTTATTGGCATTCTATTATTTTATTTATAATTCCTTTTTTTTTTTTTCCCCTCAATGTTACTTGCTGGTGGAATTGTATGTATAAATATATGCAGCATTAAGTCCAAATTTTATAACTGTGACTGTATATGCAAATAGATATAGCATGCTTTAAGCTAGAGCGTGACCTTTCCGTTTCTCATTGTCACATTGCCTAGAATGGCTTTTCATACAACCTACCTATTACTTTACCAAGAAGAGGAGGTTCGGAGGTTCTCATGTCAGTGTGAATGACAAACAAGTAGAGATGCATTTGGAGAAATCTGTCTAGGTTCTTCTGGAACATGAAGTATTTTGCTCTCCTCTGGAAAAATTACATGACAGAACAGAATTAAGAAGAAAGCGCACACACATCCTTTGCAACGTTGCCTTAGCCAAGCTAGTCTGTTGGGTCATGCGCGAAAAACAGCCAAGCCCTAGGACTGAGATTGTATTGACAAGAACAAGATGAATAGCCCCCTGGAGACTACAGGGTTTGTATGCTCGTTTCCACCACCTTTTCATCCTTTTGTACCCTCTTTCACTTCATATGCAGATTAACTCAAACCAAGTCCTCACAGTCCTCACTAAATACTCTTTTTCACTTTAGTTTTGGAAGGTAGGCAAGGATCTAAATATTTATGAGCTTTTTTTCCTCTCGTTTATGATACACTCTTGTTGAATGTTGAGGAATTACGTTAATGAATGCATGCCTGCACACACAGACACAGAAACCAGGCAAAAGGAGGAAACACACAAAGCGTTGTCAACTGTAATGTCAGCACTTACTAAACAGTTCCCATGAAAAAAAAATAAATAAATAAAGGCAAAGATTTAAAATCTGTTGCCAGGAGAAAAATAAATCGTACAGCTGAGCACAAAAGAAAAGAACAAAGTTCAATCTTCGCTTTCCTCAGCTGCAAATGTAACTCATTTCAACTGAGAATAAATTTGAAATAGAACATGTTAATTGAAAAATGAAAGCTTGTTGAAACAGTCTTAACTGGATTTGTGTCTCCAGTAATGAAAAGGCAAGGCTTCAGTACTGTACAGTTTTCTTTAACATCAGCATGTTTTTAGTGTTTGTGGTTTTTTTGTTTGTTTGCTTTTTAAACATGATACAGGTAAGTAAGTAGGGTTATAAGTCGAGTGATCAAATGAAACTTTCTGCTTTCGTTTTGTTGAATAGGATTATTTATGAGTTTTACATATTGTGAGAGATTGAGGAGTTTTCTGGAAACTAAACTGCAGACTTTTTTTTTTTTTTTTTTAAATACATACCTAAACTAGACATTATAGAAAGAAATAAAATAGAAATTAATTTGGTTTCAGTACAGAGAGCTCAAAATTGTGAGTGGAAGAATTAGTCTTAGATGGAAAAAAAAATAGTGCATTAAAATGCTAAAACTGAAATATGAATGTAATTCTCTTAATACCACGTTGTCAACATGAGTCATCTTTTCAATCCTTAATCATCTCTACATTGTGCTTCCTTTTTTTCCCCTTCGGGTGCACACTCAGCTGTGGTAGACCAGGCCCTGCTTACAGAAGTGGGACAGGAATTCTGTAGTTTTCTTGCATAATTTTGAACTAGAACATTAGATCTTAAAGTGTGCTTTCATGCTATCGTTTAAGAACTTAATAAAGCAACTGCAGAATGTTAACTCTCAGCTCTTAAAGTGCAATAGTATTTCACTGTCTAGGTTGTGTTTTTTGTATTTATACATAGGTTGCTTCAAAAGCAATGCCTCCTATTTGCTTCCATGGAAAAATACAACAGATTCAAAGAGCACAGCAACATTGACAGAGGAAAGTCTCACCTTCAAAATGCTAATTTTCAAAGTAGTCTGAACCATTCACTGGGGATTTTCATCACCAGTGAACAAGAGCTTGCATGCCACACTTCCAAAAATCTGCTTGGCTGTCCAGAATGTGACTTGTCTCTCACATCACTATTGACACTGCTGAAACAACACCTCTTGGGGCTGAAACACCTCACCGTGCTCACACCCACCATTTGGACTCTGTAAACATTCAGCAAGCATTAATGAGTGCCAATGGGTGCCAGTTTTTCTACATGGAGGAATTCAGTACTATGCTGTTGCTTCGTAGGCACTTCCACTACAAACACCGTTTTTGTCAGAATGCCCATCTGCTCCCATCTGTCACACAGTAACAAAACAACAATGTTGCTAGGAAGGTTCAACCTCTGCTGCCATACCACCAGCATAATAAACTGGGAGGCGTTACTTTCAGAGCAGCTATGTCTGGATTTCATAAAACATTGCCTTAATGAATATATTCATGTTTTTGCTGTACTTCATATCAGAGTTGTTCAGTTTTGCATGTAATTAAATCCAATAAAGTTATGCATATCTCATTTATTCTGAAGTTGCTGTGAATGTGAGCTTCAAACACTGACTTTACTATTTTTGGCAGCTTTGTCTGTGATACTCAACAGGTGACTGAAACAATTTTTCACTGGAAAATGAAAAATTTAGAAAGAATTTCAGCCCAAGGTAGACATTATACAGCTATTTCCATCAGTCAAACCTCAGTCTGGCAGAGTGACACTGAAGACAAGCCTCTCCCTCAGAAGTTTATTTAGAAAGAGGCTAATGTGAGGAACCAGAAAGTCTTGCCTAGACCAACAGGACTTCAGGCCTACTTGTTAGCTAGTTCACATTCTACCTATTTTCTTCCTCTAAAACTCATTTGCATTCTCAGTTTTATAACCTATTAGAGTAACCTCTGCTTCCAGAAGATGAAAATGTACAAAAGCAATTATGCAAGTTAACCATGGGTTCTTAAAGGCAAGGCCTTCTTTCCTCTTCAGTTTTCCTTCAAGAGTAAACCGGGATGGACTGCATTCCTCACTTCTCTGAATCAGAGAATCCTACAACAGATTCAGAACTCAGGTCTCAATGCAAAATCCTCATTTTTAGAAAAAAAAGAAAAGTAGTGGAGTTGATTGTTTCCAGGTACCAAATCAGGATTACCAGACTGGTTACAATTTACATCAGTAAAAACCTTCCCTTAATTGCTTGATATCTAAAGCACTTCCTTCACACTCCTCTGTATTTTCTACTCTATTTTATACACACACACACACACACACACACACACACACACACACACTTTCAGGTAAGTTCACTAAACATTTATCAATTGTGGCAAACACTAAAAATGAGTGATGTTCTTTTTCCCTAAGGCTGACTCCAGTACTGATGCATATTACCAGCAGGCAGTGTGGCGCAGTCATGTTTTCAAGGAAGTTCTTCCTTGGATCAGCTTGATTTTTTACACCAGGACTTCTCCAAATATATTCCTGCATAAATTTACCTTTTATTATTTCCCCCCCAAAATATTTCCTACAGCTGAATCATAACACTCAGTGTGCAATCAGCAACTTGACCTAAACTGTGAGAAGTGTAGCTGTTTCTGAATTAATCTAGCAGAATTATCCCAAATATCATCCATGGATGGCACTGAACTGAAAGGATTTTAGATAGGATGTTGGTGGGCTTTGTTTTGAGTTTTAGATACATCCTTATGTCATTCCTGCATGGTGTCTAAACAAAGGGTATAGCACATAAAATTTAAGTTGTCAGAATTTTTTCTATACTCAAACAAGTACATTTCTGATGGATGGACCCAGAGCTCCAAACAGATGTACTGCCCAAAGAGCTGAATCACAACTAGCCAAGCATTTAGAGGTTAAGCATAAAATACTAAAACAAATTTCTCTGAAGGCATTCACTCATTTAAAAAAAAAAAAAAAAAAAGAGATAGGCAGGTTTGTTCATCATGTGATAATATCATCATAGCAGGTCTACAAGTTTTCTAAAGTTAAAACAGGCGATGTGGGCTCTCCTTTCCCCATCTTCAAGTGGTATATAATGTTCAGATTTGTAGTTCACACTCATAGGCGTAGTACTGACCTCCTGCAAATCTGGTTTCCAGAAGTGATCTTCAGACACACAACATTTAGAAATTAATCTATGAAGGAACCTCAGCCCACCTCTAGCCATTAAGAAACATTAGCTTTTGTACAGAGCTCTTCTAACAAGTGAATGTTGTAACATCGAAACTGCACGATGCTGGTGAAGTGAAACAGATTGTTCCTCCCTCTTACACAAATCAACTCCAGATTTCTTCACATGCTCTCAAGAGCTCTTGAGAGCAGTTGTTCTTCTAGGCAAGCAGCTTTCAATAACAACAGTGCCCACTTAGCAAAATTAAAGTAAATTTAGAAGAGTTTTCTCTCCAAGGAGTGTTTTTCTTACTCTTTCTCCTGTTTCTCCACATGAAGGGGGCAGGGGCAGAACAGACTTCTGTTGGATAACTGTTTTCTTACCTGTTATTTTTGCAAGCAAAATCTGCAAGCTTTATGAATATAAAATGGTATTGGAAAGACAAAAGAAACTGCTGGTGAAACATGGAAGGTTATGCAAGGAAAAATGCAGAACAAACTACTTATGGGATCTGTACCATTTCTAAGTATCCATTCCTTACATCAAAAAAATCATTTACCAGCATTCTATTTCTGCCATTTTTAAGCAATTACCATTAATAATTTTCTCATTAGGGATACTCTGCAGTAACTTGTGAGAAATCTTGTTTTAAGAACTACTGAATATCAGGAATTAAATCCAACAAAAGCTTACATAAACCTCAAGCATCATTCCTTCCTAAAGATCATTCAATGTTCCTAACCATGTGAACTGAATTTGTTTGCATAAATGTATTTCCACCAAATGTCAGTGCTTATAATGCTCATGTACTAATTACATGATCTAATTTGGGATCTTTTCAGAAAGGTTTTCTGAATCAGTTCTTTTGCTTCCTTTAATTTCACAAAGAATTATAACCATCCTCAAAGGTGAAAACTAAAGAAGTGCTGCTTATTTGAAGTAGAGTTTTTCGTTGTTGTTTCGTTTTTAAACACTGTCATGTTATCAGGATGATTTTAATAATAATGTCTTATGAGGCAATGGAGTGAGACAAAACATATCTATATTCCATGTCAGCTTTAGTGTGGACTTCCTGGCTTCATCTATTCTAATACATGAAGCAGGATCCAAGTGCAACAGTAAGGCCATTTTCCTACTAGAGCTTTCATCCAGTACAGTGGTGGGCACTACCAAGCAATGCCTGGCAAGCCTTTAGCAGAGTGCTAGTTGGTATTGATGGAAAAGCTTTCAACTGCTGGAGCAGCCTGGGGACACACACACCTGGACACATCCCCTGATGCTGCTGAATTTTTTAGCATGGACATTCGAGTTTGAACAAACATGGGATTATTCTATCCCTAGATACCCCATTAGTGGGGAATAACTATTCTTTCTTTCCTTGTTATCAGCTACATCTACTTGAATTATATTGTTTCTAGTAAAAAAACATCATCTATTTATGTTATTTGGGTAGTATCACAGTATCAGAACTTCAATTTGAGGTTACTATACAGCTTCACAGAATCACAGAATTGTAGGGGTTGGAAGGGACCTCCAGAGATCGTGTCCAACCCCCCAATGAGATTTAATGAGAAAAGTAACAAAACACTAAAATTTTAAAAATCCAGATAAAAGAAATAAATTCTTTAGCTCCCACATGAGTAGTGACACAAATGGCTTTGAACTAAAAGAGAGGAAATTTAGACTAGATATTAAAAAATATATATTTACTCAGAGGGTGGTGAGGCACTGGAACACATTGCTCAGATAATCTGTGGATGCCCCTTCTCTGGAGATGTTCAAAGTCAGACTGGATGGGGCCCTGAGCAGCCTGATCTAGTGGGTGGCAGCCCTGCCCGTAGCGGGGGATTGGAACTGGGCAGGCTTTGAAGTCCCTTCCAACCCAAGCCATTCTGTGATTTATGGTACTAGTGTGAATATATACTAGTATACTAAAATACACTGTGCAAAAGAGCCCTATGTTACTGCGTTCCTCTGCCAGTAAAGCTCAGATAATCTATTACATTACAGCTATTTCACAGAAACAATTAATTTGATAAACTTCCTTGACCGTTCTCAGAAATCTGAGCATGCTTTCATATAGGTATATATGACACATCACTCAAAACTGACTGTTTTACAATGAAAAATTGTGGTAGCCAGTATCTGTTGCTCCCAGGTTATCTTTTAAGATCAGGTTGCATAATATTTATTTAAATTATTGCACAGAAAAATCTATGAAGGATGAAGTTAACTACCAAGCTGAGGGACAGCACAAGGAAAGCAGAACATAAGTACAGGACAAGTGCTTTAATGACTGCATACTTGAAACTGAATTTCCTTCCAACAGTGGTAATTGTAAATGAAGCAAGAAAGGCAGTAACAAAAATGGTGAAGGACAGTATCTGCACAAATAAGGAGCCTGCACAACACCACCACCAGACACAGTTGTAAGTTAGAAACTTTAAAATCAGGAATTCAGAAACCTGTGAATCATTTTCCTTTCTAGTAATTATAGTCCTAAGTAAAATTGGTTGAGAGACTCAAATGTCAAAAGCACCTATCTCATCATACTTCAGAACTAGAGTCCACAAATACTTCTGACTCTGTCTGGGTTCCCCAGAGCCTCCATTCTAAATGTCTGTATACTACCAGCTGCCAGCATTTTTGGGAACAAATCTATTGAATACAAACTACAATTTGTGTTAGGATTCCTTCAGGTGATTATAAATTATGCAACTTTGCAAACTAAAAGTATCTCTTCCTTTTGCCCGAGGAAAATAAATTTAAAAAAAAAAAAGAGGAAAGCAGTTATTAAAGCCCTTCAAACGTGATTAAAGTCAAATTGCAAGAAGCATTTACTTTAATATAAAATATGCGCAGTAACACAACCTTAATTAGACGCACATCACTCAAGATATCAATAGATGTTTCCTTTTTGATAAGCCTGATTTCATAGACTGTAATAACAGGAGTGTTTCTGAAGCATAATATAGGGAAGTAGGAAAAACAAATGAGCTCAAATCTTTAAGGCTCAACACCAATTAGCAGACCATTCCTTTCAAAGAAATAGCTGAATTTCAAGTTTGTTAACTTCAGCCAAGCAGGATAAAGGCTTCATTTTTACAATAAGTGGCTTCCAACTGGAGACAGAGCTTCTGGGTGTTGGTATCTTGGTTCACAGAAGTTGCACAAGCAACAGAACATGTTAGATGCTTTCTATCTCAGCAGGGAATTAGAAAATAAATTTGAAGGTAGGCCTCAACATCTAAAGGTTTATTTGTTCTGCTTCAGCATTAAGCTGAAACTGAAAGGTCAAAAACGGTATCCCCTATATTGCCTGGCTATCTGGTAACAGTGCAGTGCTTGGCTTAGCCACCTTGGCTGGGTTACCACCTTATGTAATCTTGAAGCAAACTATGCATGTGTTCTTAGAAATCCCAAGTAAAGCTTCTGCACTCATTCACTGAAGTACTTACACTCCCTTTTTTACCCTTTACACCATAAAAACCTTCTAAATTTACTTGGAATCACCAAAAATGAAGTTCTAGTGCCTCTTCACTGACAGGTTTCTGTTCTGATTTTGATGCGGAGCATTTGTATGTTGAACCAGGTCTTCCTGGTTATATTTCAGATGTGAAGACAAAAGTTAAAAACAGACAAAAGCTGCTAGACAAAAGGAGGATCCAACACGTCCCTCAGCAAAGGAAGGGGTAGCAGGGAGGTTCTGTGTCCAGAGCCAGCAATGAATGAAATATATTAGTGACCTAATCCCTAAAGCTCACATTAACTAGTCTGTGAACAAGGCCCAGGCAGTAGAATGGATCTCTTCACTCTGAGATCCCAGTCTTGCCAGCCAGGAATGGGAGAACAAATAATCCTACACTCACATGGCCTGTGCAAACACTTACCTGAATCTGTACCATCACTGTTCTATCTTCCCCAAATGTTTTCCTGAGTATTGTCGGGCACTGATATACTCTGCGTAGAAGTGAAAAGCCTCAGTTATTCTGCTGTCACAGAATGTCAAGGAACCTTTTATATTTACCCAGTTTCTTGTAACCCATAAGCAAAATTAAGTGTGAAGTCAGCAATGAGTTTACACTGCGGTTAGTTTATAAAACCAGTTATTTGCTAAACTAAAAAGATGGCCTTTATGAACCTATAGAGGGAAATTTCAATCTGTCAATAGATGTTTTGATTCACAGATGTGAGGATTTCACCCCTAATTTTCCAGAATAATGAGGAAAATTACAATATCTCTTATAAAGAAGCTTAGAAAAAAAGATCTTTTTAACTCCAATAACAGTATTTGACAGGTTTCAAAACTGCCTCAGGTTGGCAGACAGGTGTTTCACCTTTAGTATTTTCTCTGTTGCATCACATGCTTAAATATGGTGAAATAAGAGTCCAGAATGAACAGCAGTGGGAAACCGAACACAAAACACAACAAAACTTAACAATATTATGAGCTGCAAATTAACAGAATCTCCAACTCGGCATTTTGTACTTCTCGACATGACCAGCTGTTTAAAAGCATGAAATTAAAATTACACAAACACATTATTCAGTGCACATAGATACATGCACACTTCGTATAAGTATCACTTACATGAAAGATAGGAACTGAGGTGTTTTCAAGTTGTTGTTTTACTGGCTATACTACGCAAACTGCTGTGTCACAAAACCACAGCTACATCACAACCAATGGTCCTCCCAGGCTCTTCCTGTGCACTTAGTGGAGGACAGATGTCACATTATGTCCTACTTGGAAACCTCTTAACTCAGATTTGGTGCTAGAATACACACATTTCCCTTCAATCCACCAGGACACAGTAAACATCAGGCCAACCTTTGGTGAGGGAGAGACGTGAAGAAAAGAGCTGCGACTTCAGTGATGCTCAAAGCTAGTGTCTCCTTCTAAAGTATTGAAGGGAAGAAAATCCATTGTTGATCAATAGATTTCTCAAAGCCAAAAGAAAAATAACATGACTGGAGGACATTCCCCAGGATCAGCATGTAGAGAAGTTCCTTCTCACCTCCTGCCCCAGACTGGCCAGCTCTTCCAAAATTTAAAAGACACTGAGTTTTACCATCTTTCAGAGAAAGCCTTAACAGATGGGAAGTAGGCCTTTTTTCTTGCTGCTAGCACAGATGTCTATTCATCAGAAACCACAATGCATCAAAGAGGAAGGAGAGCAAATCTCAAGGAGCAGATAAAGAGGAGCAGTAACCTGCTCCATGGTGATACCAGAGCACCTACAGAGAAATCACTCCCAGAAAAGAGGGAGCAAACATTCATCCGTGCACATTGGGGCAGAAGCTCAAGGGAAGAGAACAGAATACAGCTTTAAGGGCACCCCACTCCTAACAGCAGCAAAAATGTAGCATGGGAGTAGAGAAATGTGAAGAACTCAGCCAATCAACACAGTAAACTCAAGCGGAATGCAGAGGGTGGTGGCAAAGGACAGTGGGTGTGAATGGGACAGAGTGGCTGCAGCAAGAGGCGATAAACAATGCCAGGGGCCTGACAGCTTGTGCTGCAGAAAAGAAAGCTTGTAACTTCAGATTTCTTAAGAATGCATTCATTCACTGGAACAGTTCAAAGCTCAGCATGTCCAAAGCCTCCTGGAACCATTTGTCCCTGAAAAGTTAACCCTCTTTATATTTTAATGTTTCTTTTCTTGATGTTAAACCACACACTGATCCAAGACACAGGTCTTCCTGCTTTGCCCCATCATGCTGGCTGTACTAAACCATAGCTCCTCAGCTGAGCATTTCACTTGTATTGCCATGTATTAGCAAGTTCTTAACCCTATGAGATTGAATACTGCACGCTGATCAGGACATAGCATTAATAGTGGCAGTAGCCCTCTATCTTCTACACTTTTGTATATTACACTAAACAAACAGCCTACTAAAGCTCACATTCTTTGCTGTCTCACCTATAAGAGACATTCTCCTCCTTTTCCCCTCCCCTTCCTAATGCTTCTGCTCCCGCTCCTGGCCCACAGCACACGTCATGATTCAAGCTCCCATTTTTTTTCTCTCTTAGTGCTCCACTTATCCCCAACATTCACACAACCATACTTACCTCCAGATAATGTACATTTCCCCCTCCCCCACATTCCCAAGATTCATTTTGCTTCCTCCCCTCCAAAACTCAACTCTCCACCTGCTCCTTGGCCTCCAGGTGATCCCTTTAAAGCCTTTCAGACTACTACCTCATCTTCATTCCTTTCACCTGCTACTCAGCTGCACACATGTAATTCAGACAATCAAATCTACTCAGTCTGCTCTGTCTCCTTTAATTTACCCCATAGCTCGTGGCTTTCTAAGCTTCCTGCATAGTTTCTCTCATCTCTAATTATCCAGGCTTCTCCCAGTAGGCTGTTCCCCCTTAGCTGTGCCAGCTTCTCTTTTCCAATGTCTCCCTGTCCTGCAGCAATATCCACCTTTTCTCATGGCTGATGCCAAACAAGATGAAGTTTTTATTTTGACTTGAGCAACATTAGAGTATTTCTGTTGCCAATGCAGCTTTCCATTTTGCTGTGTTGTGCTGACACACAAACACAGAGGTTTCAATTAGTACGTAAGCTTGCCAGGGCAAGCATCATTCTTGCCTGAACTGTAAAGGACCTTTTAAGCACTTAACAATAAATGCAGAGATTTTAACACTGTCTTATTTCCAGAGGCATTATTCTCTGGAAAGTAGAGCTCAGTGATTCCTCTCCTCCTCTGTCTCTTCTTTCCCATTCCTCAGAACAGCTCAGATCTCACGGCAAAAGCATGATTTCACCAGGGTTGTTCTGTAACTCTAAAAAATTGCATCGGGCCTAATGAAATGCAGAGGCTTTTAGGGAGCAACATAGACCAGAAGAACAAGTGTAAGATATGTCTGTCATGTTATACAATGGTACCTAACACTCAGCATCTCATCCCACTCTTCAATATAGTTCTTTCTCCAGTGAGTATGGAGAGAAGCATTTCATTTCAGTGCAACATCTGCAGAGGTGTATTTTGTATAACAGAGGTATAATTTAAGAAATTATATATATATGTATAATACATTATATACATATATATACATATTATATATATATACGCATATATAATTTTTCCCCCAGGGTGTACATTAGATTTAAAGGATCCATTTATTCTGCTAGTATTTTTCAAATTGTTGAATGATCTCCAGTTATGGCAGCTCACTTTGTGCATCAAAAGGGATTTTGATCCCATATTCAGTTCCTCTGTTTATCCAGTGACACTGCTCGCTTGTCCCTTTTAAATACTCCTCCTAACCACACACATACTGCTGCATAGAACAGATGGGGTTTATGTACAACTGGCTTTTTTTTTTTTTTTTTTTTTTTTTTCATATAACCAATCAGAATGAGTGGCCAGACAAGAGAGAAATTTGCAGAAATTCTCAATTCTTTATGCAGGTTTAAAGATTTTATGTTGTCATTCACTGATTATGCAACTCCCATGGTCACAAGCACCTGCTGGTTGCATATGGGAGTTAAACAAACTCCTTTTATATGCTACTGTATGAAATAAGGCACATGCACGCAACCCAGTCAGCAAGAGGGGCATCACAGCAGCCTTGTTTTTAGGGTGGGCTCCCTGTCCCTCCCAGCTGGGCAGAAGGAGTCAATGAAAGAGGACATTCTTTACCATTCACTCAGTACTTGGGGACAGTCAGGATAGAATCAAAATTTCCCAACTGGGCACGAACAAATGGGAGCTGCAGCTGACATTCAGCTCTGGCAACTTGCAGGAAGATTGCAAATAGTTCATACCAAGCAGAAGTCTTTTTGGCAGTGTGTCTTATGTGTATGCAGATAATTAATTTGGTTGGAAAAACTGCAGGCCAGGTACATTCTGAAACTCTTGGACTTATTCCTAATCATTGGAAGATGTGCTTATATGTTTCAGAACTTCACTATTGTAACTTTAGATTTCAGATTTTTACCTTAAATCTCAGCTGCTTGATTCAGTCCATTCAGCTCTAGCAACACTGGATGAGAGGATTAAATCCTACTTTGTACTCTTTCAGTTCCTGACTATCAAAAATTCAGACCCAACCATAGCAAATGCAACATTTGCCTACTGGCAAACTCTGTTAAGCAGTACTGTTTAGTCCTTTTGAACGTGCCAGAAACCCTGGAAAACAACTTAAATAAATTTGGAAAATTACTCTTTCTGACTCACTCAGTTTCTTTCCTTTTTTTTTTCTACCATGATGAAGCACGGAGCAGTAAGAAGGGAGGTTCCGGGAGCACTCAGGAATTCATGTCCCTGCAGAGTCTGAGTTAGAGATATCAAACATATGCTGGACCATTTTATTTTTTCCAGACTCAGAATTACCAGTTTTTTAGGTAAGTTGCTCTTCCTATGAAAACCAAGCCATCTAATCAATTAGAATTACAGAATCATAGAATCATCTGAGTTGGAAGGAACCCCTGAAAGTCATCTAGTCCAACTCTCCTGCAATCACCAGGGACCTCTACAGCCTGATCTGGTTGCTCAGAGCCTGGTCCCGCCTGACCTTGAATGTCTGCAAGGACAGGACTTCCACCACTTCTCTGGACAACCTGTTCCACTACCCTTATCATAAAAAAAAAAAAAAACTTTTCCTTATATCCAATCTAAATCTCTCCTCTTTTAGTTTGAAATCATTCCCCCTTGTCTTAGTCTGTCGTCTTCTTTCTTCAGACACTGATAGGATCACAGTACAGTTCAGCTCCAATGGGTTGGTTTTCAACCAGTACTTGACTCAAAGCCCAGTGTTTCTGATTCAGACCTGAAATCCAAAAACATTTTTCCAAAAACATCAATCAGTCTAGGAAAAAAAGATTTATTAGCTCTCCCTTGAAAGGAGCTGCTCTTTTGTGAACTCTACCCCCAGCATGCTCTTAGACCCAGGTTTTGTATACTGCTCTCCGGTATTGTATATTGTGCTTCTCTGATTAATCTGGTAAATCAACACCTTGCTTATGTGAAGAATTTTATTAAGGATGCTCTACAAATAATATTGCAGGGGAACAGCTTAGACATTACTTTGCTGAAGTTCAGTATAGTTTTTCACTTGCTCACTTGCATAGTAGTGGCTTTTTTTGGACAAGACTGGTCCCAAATTCACATTCTTTGAATTTCATATCTAGATTTTAGAAAAATCCCAAAGTTCAAGGGTCCAAGGGTCCCATATCCAAAGTCTGGATATGGGTCTGTATTTTTATAATCACCTCTAACACACTGTTGTTCCTGCACTGCATTATGCAAGGATTCATGGTTTAGTTTCTAGTCAATTTCTTTTCTATTTTTGTCTGTCTTTCTTTAATACTTTCACAACCCCGTGGTTCTGTTGACACTGCAAGACAGAAGTCAGTCCCATACAGAATGCCACGTTTAGATGCTGCAATATGTTGCAGAATAAGGAGAGACAGAAATAGAAAATGGCAAAGCATGTGCAAAAGTCATCTCATAAACTTTGTCAAGGCATTTTGAGTTTTTCTTGGAATGGATAGTGTTTTATTCAAAATCTTGAGTAGTATACATCACTATTTTTTAGTTTACATAGTGAAGAGAATCTGCTTAAAATTGTGTTCCTCTCTCAATATAAGCATATCTCAGTATATATATGCATCTTATATTTACTCCATTGTAGTAGGGGGAAAAAGAGATACTGCAGAAAATTTCCTAGCTTCAACTTCTTGACTTCCAAGAAATGTTGGACTTTACGAACCAAAGTGGAAAGAAAAAAAAAGTCTTTGTATCCAGAATTTGCTGGGTGCTAATTTGGCGTGGCAATGAGATGAAAGTTGGATTCATGCTAGTTTCAACATTAGAGGATTGGAATGCAGCCTGCTTAGCACAGGAATCAAATAATTCACTGGCAGTAGATTGCTTTCCACTTCTAGACCTGGTAAATAAATAGAAAACTAATCAACAGTGTAGTATGGCAGATGTAGCAGGTTCAGATTTCGTTAGAACACTGGCCAAGATCTGAAAGAATCAAGAAGTCATTCTATGTCCCAGTGCCTAGTGAATCTTTCATACTGTCTTTTCTGTGGGACACACAAAATACTATTTATGTGCCCTCTGTGCAAGAATTTTCTGATATATTTCCTCTTAAAATAAGAATGAAAGGGTGAGTGCCTGAAATTATTGCAAGTATTCTTTTCATTTTCCATAAAACTACTTTGGTTCTGAAACAGCAGAACACTGTTTCTTTGCCTGGAACGTTTCTGTTCAACTATTGAAAGCTTTATTAAATGTAGTTTTCATGGGACATTTTTATGTTTCATTATCTGTATTTCTTTCCTGCTGATGAATAGTTATAGCACATACTTTTCTGTAGTAGCTAGGAACAGAGATCACATAAAAGAATGTCTATGCTCACAATCTGAAAAGGAAAAAACGGTTATTTATTTTTACACTTTTTCCACCTAAACACACATCAAACCAAACTTCCTATATCCAGAATTGCATAACCAGATTTGGCAGTATTAATTAACAATAAAACTAGTGTTTTGCCCCATAAGAATCAATAAGATAATTATGTTACTTAGGAAATAGTAGTCATATGATTTTGCTTTCAGTGCATAATGAATAACATTAAGTTCTGTGCAACAAAAAGGTTTTACAAAACAACCCAAGCCACAGAACCTGTCTGAAATTCTTTCAGGGAAGCGTGGTTGAAGTCCTGCAGCATCTACCTAATTGCACTACCTCTCGTGTGCGTGTATGTCTATATGCTTGCAAATACATAAATACTTAATGAAGAAGTATGTAAATTCTTAAACCATATACTCCCAGAAGGAAGTTTTGGCCAGTGTGCAGGAAATACCAGGGCCGTTTCTGTATTTTAATATCTGGACTTTGGAGCATTTTTTGTCACATTTCACATAGCTTCATTCCTAAGCAAAGAATTAAATGTCTTTCAAGTGGTTATTATCAAGCTAAGTGCTGTACATAAATATGCATGAGAGGTCATTAGTGCCAAGTGATGATGCTTAAAAGGTTCAAGTGTCTTTTCCTAAGATTTTTCTACTTGCTCTGTGACAGTGGAGCAAGTACTTCAAATGCGCAGTTGCATCTCCAGAAACCAATTTCTATCTTTCTGCTTCTACCTCTTCTGTTTTGTTGTGGGGACTCTCAATGATCAAATGTTGGCTCACAGTTAGCCCAAAGTACAGGCTGCTAAGACCATACTGCTTCCAGATGCTTCCAGAAAGCATCCTTGTAAGCAGCAATACTGCCATAGGGATTCGGTGTTCCTGGGAAATGGTCACCATCACTACAGCATCATTTCTGCCATAGTCGTGATTAGCTTCTTGAGAATGGTGTGAAAGTGTACTGCAGTGATCAAAGACATTTAAAGTAAAAGAGCAATCATGGATATGTTAATAGGGTGGAAGAATTCAAATGCACACTCCCAGTGACTATGGATCACATTCTATTCTTTTCTGATGAATGAAAAATCCTAATAAGGTCATGAAATCAGTGTATTTAACCACTAGTCTATAGCCCCTGGGCTTTTTTTATACATCTCCCAGTGATCATTGCAGGAGCCATATGCAGTAAGCTTAGGGTAGGGACATATGCAGCTCTGCTTTTATCATTTGCACTGTGCACAAGATACCTACAGCATCAACAGCTGTATCTGTCAGGTGCCAAGTTTGCTGCATATTTTCCCCTTCCCCCCTGCTCTCTCCCAAGTTCTTCCAGCAGGGGTTTTAGCTCCCTCACGTGCATGTTAGCTTGGTGTGATATCATTCTCCCGACTGCATCAACCTTTCCAATGGGCCTGTTAAACCTAAGTCTTTTTTTCTTTCCTTTTTGAAAGCATGTGGGTAGAAGGATGAAATGCATTTTCTCGGTCCTTACTCAGCTGCAACAGAAAAGCTCTCTCCCCATCACAGAGTAGCTTGGGGAAGATGACGAGGTTGTCCTTGGCTCCTTGGTGCTACTTTTCCGCCCAGTCTGCCACATCTTGTATGATGGTTGTGTGACTCCTGGGTAACTGTAGGGAGAAAATGGGATTTCACTCTGGATCATAAAGCTACTTCATCTCTGTACCCATCCTCTCCCAACCAAGATCTGTTTTTGACATACAATGTAATTAAAACAAAAACCTGTAATTATTTTCTATTTCAATTTTTTGCTAGTGATTTCAATCACTATTAGTAATATGGTTTGTGTCCCTTCAGCATCTCTAATTGCAGAGCAATGGTTCAGCATGGGAGCATATTGGTTCTTACTCTCTGTTTAATGCATCCATTTCTTGAGTTATTGTCACTGCATTGATCACTATTGATTCAGTTAACAGACATGTTATCCTCGTTTCCATTTCTGAGAGAGCAATGTGCTTGCATTATGGGACCTTTAATGGCAAGGTTTTCTCTAGTACCATAGCCTTCATCTGTAATGCATTTTCCTGATTATTTTTGATGACTAATCCTCAGCAGAGAGACTGCTCAAAAGATGGAACAATCTGTGTGTCTGACACTGCTCAGTATTTCACACTTAGCTAATGATCACACCCATGCAGCGAGGGTCACTGCTGGCTTGGATCTATTCTTCAGCAGTAAAGGAAGAGATCACCAAACCAGTAAAGTCTGTCCAGAGCATCGAAGGAACAATACCCAAACGCATGCATGTCAGTCCAGCAAATTTTAATCTGCAATAAAGACCTGATGGTACCATCTGGTACCAGCTAAGAAAAGATCAGAGGCTGGCAGAAATGTCTCTGCTCCTTTGCAGCCAGATGTTCCCTAAGACAAGTGGAGGTGGTACACAGACGGAAAGGAAATGACATAGCTGTCACGAGGTTTGCTTCCTCCACACACAGGCAGCCTTGTTTCCATAAAAAAACCTTTGCTAAAGAAAATGTTGCAAATGCAGCAGAAGTAGCAATAGATGCCTTTTTGCTTGCTCAGCAAATGAAAAACAAAAAGAAGGGGATTATTTTTTTTCTCCTTCCTCAGCTATTCACCTACACTGGAATGACAGGAGCTTGGTGTTTGCTTGGCAGGCAGCTGGCTACCTACTGCAGCAAAGGGCAAACCTTGTTGGCCATGGCCCTGCCACCAGCTGGAAATGTGTGGGCCAGCCTGGGAGCTCGTGTCTGAGTTCTCCCCAAGCTTTAGGGAAATGAAATTCTGACTCACAAAAAATAAATTAAAATAAATAAATAAATAAATAAAAAGGAGAAATGAATCTGGCCAGTTTTACACTGATTTGGTTTTCTGCTTGTTTGTGGATGTTTCAAACACTAAACATCAGCCCAGCTATCCTTTAAAAAGAAAACCAAAGCGGAGGCAAATGATGTCTCAGCAGGCTGAGACCTAACTGCCTCCAAGACCCTCAAAGTATTTTTAAGCTTTTCTCCTTGCAACCTTCCAGCCTCTAGATAAACTATTAATTTTAAATCAATATTTCCCTAATCCTATCACCGTTCTGTACGGTCACCAGATCACCAGACAAAAGAGGTCCTCATGGGAAAACTCGTGTCCCTGCATTGTCAGTAATGAAGGGAATAATTTCATGCTTCACAATACCCTTGAGGGAAGTCATACCAATTAACACAGCTGGGCTTTTCTTTTTCTGTGATTGAAATTAATGAGAAAAGAAAAAAAAAAAGAAAAAAAGAATACGGTATAGAGTTGAATTTTGTAACACATTTCTTCAGTAAGTTGAGGGTGCATTAATACACTGGCAAATCCCAGCCACTCAGAAACAAAAATTGCCTGAGGAATGTGGACTCTTTTTCCATTTATGTCCATCAAGACCAAATCCTATTTCAAAATAAGGTTTGTGTAGGACTGGTCTCACGTTTGCACCTGACACATTAATGCCAGATTTCACAGTGGCTAAAGGTCTGCTATAAGAGAAAGTCACGTCTGCAGATGGAAGCACAAGGACTTGAATAGAAATGTCTAAAATGTATAGAAGAGGTGCTATCAAGGAATGCTAACAAGAAGTTATCACTTCATTTCTCCCCATCTACACACAAACATGCAAAATTAATAGCATCAATGATAGGTAAATGCCAGCAGCAGTTAGAAGTTAGGATCCCTTATTGACCTTGTCCATGAGTGGGAGTTAAAGATTTTCACAACTTTTTATTGGGCTAGATTCATGGAAATATGCATGAGGATTATTGGCACAACAGTTGGTGCCTCGTGATTTTCTTTTTACACCTTGGTCTGCAAATCATTTGCTGTATGAGCTTAGCAGTACCAATTTGAAATACTCAGGGACACAAATACGGTAAAATTCATTCATTAAGGGAAGAATTTCTTCCTGGTGAGAGCAAGCTATTCACAGTAGCACACTGCAAGCATTTAACACCCAGGAGGGGAGTAAACTCTTCAAAAGGGCTGACAATAGCAGGACTAGGGGAAATGGATCCAAGTTGAAGGAGGGAAGATTTAGGTTGGATGTTAGGGGGAAGTTCTTTACTAGGAGAGTGGTTAGGCCCTGGAACGGGCTGCCCAGGGAGGTTGTGGATGCCCCGTCCTTGGACGTGTTCAAGGCCAGGTTGGACGGGGTCCTGGGCAACCTGATCTAAATGTGTATGTTTGGTGGCCCTGCTAGGCAGGGGGGTTGGAACTACATGATCCTTGAGGTCCCTTCCAACCCGGGTGATTCTGTGATTCTGTGATTCTGTGATTCTGTGAACACCAGTGTCCAGCTGAGTGACCAGCCTGCCCCACAGACACCAAAGCTTTCGGTGTTCAGCTCAGGTCATCCCCCAGCCATTAGCCTTCTCTCCTTTTGGCACTGTTGCTGTAGAAAAGTTACCATTACCTCCTTTTGGTACCAGGAGTCTCAAATATGATTCTTGATACCTTCAGTGCTACACTGTCATTTACACATTAACCAAGTCTGTATTTACTTCATTGTTTCCTTTTTAAGCTTCAGGTCCTCCAACATCATCTGTCATCTGCATTTTCTAACCAGGAGAACTAAGCATTTCCCTTGCTTAGGACATGATTAAGCTTTATCAGGGAAAGATATCATCAGCTGGCATAACCAACTGCAATAAGCACAAACTTAGCATTTTCTCCTTACCTTCATGTTCCTAAACACTTTTGTTTTTGAAACTCATGCTATAGCTCTACATGCATAGAACCATACATTTCTTGGAGTTGGAAGGGACCTCTGAAGGTCATCTAGTCCAATTCCCCTACACTGAACAGGAACAGTTAAGGTTGCCCATCTTCCCTTACCTCCCTTTGTCTTCTCTTGTTCTGGAGGTGAACGTCGTATCCGTGTAGATTTCAGCATTTGAACAAGATGTCAGAGCCAAAGGTTGACTCTGCCCTGCCCCTCAGATGGCAGCAGGCCAGGCCCCAGGACGCAGCCTCCTCAGCTCTCATTCTGCCCTGGGACCAATTACAGGAGCAATGCAACTAGCCTAATCTGAGAAGGTATTATACAGGGGGGGGGATGTGGGCTGAAATATCTTTCAGGAAGAGAGCAAGCTTTTGACTCAGTTTTTCCCCATCTCAGCGGCATGCTCTAATTACCTTCATAATGGGAGTTTGCGAGAAGTTTTCCGAAGAAAGTGAGACAGAGCCAGCTCCACTCTCACAGCTCTGAATGCTGTGTGGAGCAGGAACCAAACCCGTCATGTTGCTGGGTACCTTGGCCCCCAGAGCGACTGGGCCTGAGCTGTGACCTTTTCTTAGCTCTTCTTGTAGGCTGATTGCCCACTGAGCAGGAAACAAGCTTTGTGTCCTGGATAGCTGTGTCTCCTTGCATATTTTAAATGCACATGTTAAGTTCATGAACTCCATCAAAGCATATGATGTTGCAATATTCACACCTACTTCTTTCATTCTCTGAACCATAAAATGGAACACAAGCAGAAACTTGGCTGCTATCCCCAGGTATTCTTCCAATCCAACTTGCCCCAGCTATCTTCTTAGAGCACTTTTACCTTGACTTTCTTTATCCTAGCTTAATATTTTTTCAGGTTAAGCTCCAAACACTATTGTAAACATTCTCTCCTTCCAAAAGTCTTCCTCTTCTTTGCATTTGGTTGTACTTCTTTCTTCCCAGTGACAGCTGTTCAGTGCTAAGAGAGCTCAGTACAGCAGTGTGTCACTCCATTACCTACCTCTACCCTAAACAATTTATGTGTTATTTTGTCACCACCTGGCTTCTGTAATCAAGCCAGGCATTTACAGACTCAATTCTCAGACCTCTCATCTTACACAGTAATATCTCATGGTGCGATGAATCTCTGTACTTACGAAATCTGAGAATGTTAAAATTGATTTTTTTTCCTCTTAACTCTTCTCTTCCCTTCCCTCTCTTTTTTTTTTTTTTTTATGAAGTAAAATAATTGGTTTCCAATTATATCTCTCTGATAAGGCTAATCAGCTGTCTTGTGTGCTCTTTGGAACTCACAGGCGCTTCTTCCCCATTTTTCTCCTTTAAAAGTTTGCAATGCAATCATAGTCCCCTTTAATTGCCCAGGTACTTTTTCCATAGCTAGATGATTTTATTCCTCTGGCATCTCTTTTTAAAAATGAGTTTGGGAAATGAACACCCTTCTTTTTGTAAAGTGCTTTATTTTGGTATGTTTAGTTAATTGCTTGAATTCAAGGTAGTGTTCAGAGTTAATGATTGTATATTTTCTGTCCTTGGAAAATATATAGAAACTGTGGCAGACTCTCTACCTCTCCCCAGTGAATACTGAGGTATGGGTAGTAATTCACTTTTCCAGCAATAGCCCCTGTTAGTCAAGGTAGCCTGCCCTTGCTCAGGAAGGTGATGGCTGTCTTTCTGAGTGACCTTTCACTTCCTATATACCAAATTTATAAAATCTTTTACTGTGTTCACATCTTTTCCCATCTTCTTTTCCTTTCTCAGTCTTTTTTAGATCATTTTCTTGCATTCTTCTTTCACAATAAGCTCTTGTACCAATTCCAGCAGAGCTGACCCTGCTGATTTATAGGTCTCATATTCTTCTCTCTTTATTGCTCTTTGTATTTCCTTTGTCATCAACAGTGGTCATTTCTGCTCCAAATAGATTTATTTCTCAATGGTATACGTATTTCTTGAACTCTGTGGTCTATATCTCTGCGTATTTCCCTTCTTTGCTGTTTTTTGCTATATGTTTAAGCATACATGTGCCACTCTCAGTGTTTCTTGTGAGTTCAGTGTTTTCCCACTTCCAGTTTTGAGGAGTTTCATGTTCCTGATTCCAGAACTCATTAAATTCTGGCTTGCATTTTCATGTCCTTCTCTGTTAGCCCTTCTGCATGATGCATTGCACATTTGGGCAGATGCCAAATGCCACAATGAAAGCCCACAGCTTTAGTTATATATTCATAATCTTTGCTATACTTCCCATGTAGCATACAAGTACTTCCCAGACATGAATGAGCTTGTTTTTGTACTACTCTGTGAGCAAAAACGCATTATTTGCATTTTATGGAGAGGGAAGGCACAGATAATAAGATCTGCTTTTATAAAGTTGTTAAAGTGCCTAACTGTAATCCAGCTAAAATAAAACAACAAAACACATGTTATGTTTTCTGTTTCTTTAAGTTATTCCTTTTTTATTTTTTTTATAAGTGCGGCTGCTTTCCTCAAAGATGCTTCCCCTTTTCTAATTCTTTCCAGTCTCCTTGCCCCAAACACAGATCCTGCCTCCACCAGCACCATTTACTCACTCCACATGTCCACATATTCCCCCTTCATCCTTCCATTTACTGTCGCAAAGAAGCTTAGTTTATACATAATTAATACGTCTGAAGGCTGGGCCAGACTGTAGCCAACATCGTTCCCTACGAGGCTTCCCCTGAACTCTAACCACAGGTGTTTTCCAGCTTTCCTGTTTTCCCACATCACCCAAAGAATTGAGGACATGGAGGACATGGAGATAACCTATTTACTTTGTAGTGGTTTACAGTTTTTAATTCGTTAATGGCTGGAATTTGCTTCCTACACAGAAGCTAAAAGCAAGGAGAAGAAATTCCTAAATCCACAGTCCCCAGTGGATATTGAAGGTAACCAGTGTTACAAGACCTGACGTCTGCAAACCCCTACTCCATTGCCAGCTAATCCTGGAAGATCTCAAGGAGATCCTAATGCTCTCACTGCTGAAAGTCTACGGAGCCATTTCTGCCCACAGGCAGACACAAAACATCTGAGATGTTCAGTTGTAACTGACCCCCCACGCCAGAGCCTTTTCCTTCTCACCCAGTCCTTGGGCATGGGTATTTTCCACCAGAACAGCCCAGAGGAGAAAGCCACCAAGGCCATAGCTGTGGGTGCCAGTCACAGCCATCCAAAACATCTGCACTGGGTACAGCCTATCTGGTGGCTCTCTCCTCCAGAGCTCCATGAGGGGGTTAAATGACAATATATGGGAGAAAGTACGATATGGACACTCCAAAATGAATTTCTCTGTCTTTGCTGTAAAATGTTTCATACCATAAGGTGTTGTTTTTCACTTGACCAGGAACTTGAGAATCAGGGCTTACACTCCCCTTTTAGTTAGTGTAGTCCATACATTGAGCTGTGTCCAGAAAGTAATTCACTCCATCCTGATGAAGGGACATCCAATTATGCATCCATCTCCCAGCCAGCAGGCCACTCCTGAGGCCAAGTGATTTTTCCTGCTGTCTCCCAGTGCTTACTGGCACTAGTGATGTCTGAGTGTCACATACAGATGCTCCTGAGGCTCAGGGTAACAATGCTGTGGGATTCTGTGGGACACAGGACAGCAATGGGACAGCAATGCTGCCAGAAGGCAGGCGGATGCAAGTAATGAGACTAATGAGGAGAGTAGCAGAAAGCCAGCCTTGGAGAAGTGCCACCGCCCTGCCTTCAGCTACATCCCCAGATGACTGCAAGTGATCCTGTTTTATCAGGCGGTCAGCAATTGCATGGTGTTGGACAGTTTATGGCACTGGAGGGTTTGCTGCTACACTACGATGCTAACGTTTTGAACAGTCAGGGATTCGCTATGATAAAAAAAGCTGAGCACTCTAGTCCTGCTTAACAAGCCTGCTAATGTACTATTGAAAGGCACATTTGAACTGCCCTCAAGCTTTTTGAAGCATCATGACTGCATCTGTTTTGGTTTTTTTTTTGGAGGGGTGGGGGGGAAGCACAAGCACATGCTCTGTTGGGAAGACGCTGGACCAAGGTGCAGAGGACAGGATGCAGATTGGTTTCTGTCTTCTCCAGTGCTTTAGCCCTCTGTCACTCCTTGGTGAATGCAAATACATTATTAAAGGTTACAAAGAATCGCTCTTGAATGGGTTGAAGGAATGTTTGTTTACGCAGTGAAACTTCATAAAGCTAAAACACCCATCAGTAATGTTTAAGCAAGAGCGTCTGTCACACACCTAAAATGTGGGCTTCCAAGAGAGGGAGGAGAGAAAATGGGAAATGCACAATCACAGAGAGGAAAGAACAGTAGAGAAATAGTGACAAATCAAATACAGAAACTTTTCTTTCTTAAATGACATTTCTCTACAGCCAGCTTATATCAAAGGGGAAAAAAAAATCTCCTGTGACTTTTATCTATTAGATTTTGCTCTGAATGCCTGCCATGCTCTGGAGCTGCAGCTGCAAGAAGGCCCAGCTCTGCCACCCTTAGCTAATAGATTTGATTGTTCTCTCTGAAATTATACTCACAGATACTGACCTGCAAGTCAACCTGACACTCAGATTCGCACCAGGAAGAAAGGCTCCCAAGCAGGGTGGCACGTGAGCGGTTGGTGCAGCCTGACCATCTGCAGCGGAACTGTGCTGCTGTGTCTCCGCTTGCGTAAGTTAAGTTGTTGATGGTGAGATAAGTCATTGCAATCCACAAAGTGCTGGTGTTTAGTACACAGTATTCATATTTTATGAATGTTAACAAGCAAGAAGCCCTGCACAACTGAGCAGTTACGAGCTCAAAAGGCTTTGTGAGATATTTTCTCTAAGGGCTCATTAATGTGGTCTTTTAATGGAGCACTTGCATATCTGAATCTTTAACTGTAGCTATAAATAGGGTTTATAAGCACTTGACAGTGTGTGGCAAAGCTGTGTTAGCATTATTTGTCCTGCTTTTTTTGCAAGTTTCATTTGCAAAAGATAAATAAGAGCTAGAATTTGAATGCTTTCTAAAATGCAAACATGTATACATCCTAATGGTGCTGCACTCTGGATAACATTTTTACTGGCTTTAATGCATTTGTCATGTTCCTTCAAATTAACTAAGCATCACAACACCACAACAAAACAGCAAGCATTTCCATGCTATTGAAGGGAAAATAAGGACACAAAGAGGTCAAGCTACAATCCAAATGTCCCATGGCAAGTCAATAGAAGAGCAGAATCAGGAACCAATGAGCTCTAATTACCTGCCCTAATCATCAAACCCTAGAGCCGGTCTGCCTTTATTTTCCCTGGTGCTGAAACAGAGTAATGCCCAGCATGTAAACCTTGCTCACTTTGCACTGGCTGATGCAGCCGATAGCTGGATTTTCCCTTCCATGACAGGTTCCCCTTGCCCTGTGAGATGTTCATGCTGTGATGTCCAGGGGCTTTTTCCCCTCTTGATGATCTCCAATCACACATTAAGTTCACCAGCCAGCATGTTGCAGCCTTAAACTTTTGCCAACCCTGGCGAGGAACCAATAGAATGACAGCTTAGTGTACTACATAGGAATGCTGTTTTAAGATGATACAGTAAAAGCTGCAGGAGGATCACAGCCTTTAATAAATCATGGTGCTCTATTATCCACAACATTGCCATCTTTATGCACTGCAGGAGTGTGACAGCTGCCTGCCTTCGTGGGGAACCCAAAGACACCACGGCATCACTCTGGAACCTTTTGGAGACACTGTCACAAGTCAACTGTGACAGATCTGAAGGACCGGTTCTCAAAATGCTGCTGACTTTTCAACTTCTACCATGGCCTAAGGAATCTGCAAGGTGCAGTCTTGATGGCCTTATAGGAGGAACCGAAAGAGACAGAGCGACCTTCCTCTGCTTCATGTTCTTCCTACACAGTAGATATATTGGCATATTTCTCCAGTAACGCAATGGGAGCTGCAGCCCAGACGTGTATGTAAAGAGAAACATGTGGCTCTCGTAAGCTCACTGGGAGAAGCCTTCCTGTCTAGCTTCAGCACTCAGTTGTGTTGCACACCTACTCAGCCTGAATTACATGTATTTGCTGAGATGTGGGTTGTGAACGCATTGACTAAGTTCCTTTAAGATGATCACAGGGGATGTGTTGTCCTCTCTGGCTGACATCCATTACAGGTCATTATTTGAATTTTATGCTAGTAATTCTGAGTGTTTCCATTTTTGGTTCATCTCTGATGTGACTGCAATTGAGTTTTCCACATGCATTCATCCTGAATTTATTTTAACTCTGCTCAGTGTTTGGAAGGTAAGTGAGGATGCTATTAGCTACCAGTCTACGTCTATGAATGATCACTTATTACTTTCTCAATGGTTTGGTTCAGATGTGTGAGAGAATACGTTAGTCTGTAATAGACTATCATAGACTGAGTTGTTGGAGGGAGCCTGTTGTCACACGGTTACTTTTATCTGGAGGGAAAAAGAAAAAATCAACCAGAATAATTCATAGCTTTAAAATGCTGATTTTTTCTGAGCATGTATCAGATGTTTTAACACCATTAAACTATTGTAAACCAAAACATGATTAAATATTTAAGCAGTATTCCCTTTCTCATGCAGGGATAAGTGTCTATTTGTCTCGAATCATGATTTTATGCACTCAGTGTTTTTCAGCACTGTGTCATCCAATGGCAGGAGCACAGTCTTGGTATCTCACAGAGGAACAGGGGTGGCTCTGCGAAGATCCACAGAGCAGAAGATTTCACTGTCATATCCTCCCACTGCAGCAGGGAGAGCACAGTAGGATTTTTCCTCCTTTCAGTCACTTGTGCTCACTACCACAGGCATAAGCATTTTCCTTTACTTCTCCATTAATCTGCATTATCCTCCTTCTTCCTCACTACCTACCTCCCTTGACTTGCTCTTCTCCCCTTGGCTGCCCACCTCCCTCCATACATCACTGGTCTCTTCTTTCTTCTCCCAGAACTTCTCTTTTTCTCACTAGATTTTTCACATTTTTTTTTCAACAGAGCAAAACTTCCCTGTCCTTCAGCCCTTTAAAGCTGAGCACTTACCCCTTCCCTCACATGTCTCCCCTGCAGTGCTTTCCTGCAGACTCCATTTTCCCTGCCTTCACCAGGCCCTGTCCCTACTCAGGGGTCCTTTAGAGCAACCGCTGGTGTGAGCAGATCACCATGGAGAGAAGGGGAGGAGACCTTCTGCAACCAGATGGCTACATCTAAGTGCCATTTGCCAGGAAAGCACTTAATTCTTCTGGCCTTGCAGTGGCCTGACAGGCAGATCACTTGCTGAGATGTAATTTACTGGGAGATTCTAGCCCAGCTGCATGTCAGCTTGCCTCCATCTCCTTGGAACAGTTCCTGGGACCAGACCAGACTCCAGGAGTGGTCTCTCAGCCATGTCCAGACGTTCTATTTCCCAACACAGACACAGCCATTGCTCCATTTGTAGCCCACTGGCTGGGGCTGAGCATGGAACAAGTCAGTGTGGAGGAGAACAGGGTCGCCAAGCAGAAACTGGCCCTGCTCCCAGCTCAGCAGCAAAGCCTGTAAGAGCCCAGTTTTGGCTTTTCCAATCCAGGTTTTGATTCACTGGTCATCAAGAGGCACCACTCTTCCAGTCATGGCTGTGAAACGGGAGAGGTATGAAGGAAGTGATGATGCCTACAAGGGACAGTCATGCAGTGGCTGGGTGAGACATGGAGGCAGCTGGGTGTTTAGTTTCATTACCAAATCCCATGTTCACCTGTGCCCTGAGCAGGTATTAATTCCCTGCAGGGCACAGGGCTGTGCTTGGCGTCACCCATTGCAGACAGGGGGCTTGGCAGGCACAGAGGAGAGGGGAGGGGTGGGAAAGCAAAGTCTTCCAGAGAAAACTTGATTATTCGTGTCATTGTGCAACAGTGAAACTTTTGTGTAAATTCCTAAACAAATGCATCATATCCCTGATTTTTAACCTTGGCCAGTCTTTGCTAGGTTTGTGCTACTTCTGTTATTGAATCATAGAGCAGTGTAAGATACGGAGCTCTCCAGCCCCCTGACATTTTCTGTAGTCATTTAGATGCAAAAATGCAGGTGAAGATCCAGTGTGGGAGGTATCCTGGGAGATACCCATTAGAGTAAAATGGATTAAAAGAGAAGATCTCTCAGCACTAAGATGAAAATACAGCTAAAATGCAAACACATCTAAAGCACTGCTAGGTTTAGAAAACAAGTTACTTGGGAAAAAAAGATGCAGCCACCTATGTAGCAGCAATGTTGGTGTAAGACAGGGCCAGGGGCCAGTTCCTACTCTCCTTTTTTTTTTACAGGCACTGATTTTGACTTCATCAAGCCCAGCAGCCGCTATCAGCTATGCTTGAGCCTGAGCTGAACCGAAACCCACACAGTCACGCGGCATCGCTTCCTCATTTTGCTTTTGTGGGGAGCAGGCACCGAGGGGGAGGCCTGGCACCAGGCAGCGTCAGCAGCTGTCAGGCAAGTGGCTGGGCCTCATCCTCTGCTCTCACACTTATTTTCTGTATGGCTCTGTTTGTTTAACCAGCCTCAGCTGTCTGATCCCACACCGCCTGCAGCACTCCACTGTGCCCAGCGAGCAGCAGGGGCCCGAGGGAACAGCATGGAGCTGTGTCAGGAGAGGGTCAGGCTGGGTGTTAGGTTCTTCACCAGAGGGTGGTGAGCATGGAACAGGATGCCCAGAGCAGTGGGCAAAGCCCCAAGCATTTGGACAATGCCCTCAGACATAGGGTTTGGATTTTGGATGGTGCTGAGTGGAGCTAAGAGTTGGACTCAGTGATCCTAGTGAGTCCCTCCCAGCTTGAATTATTTGATAAAGGAGCAAGTGGGCTTTTGAGGAGCGTGGAAATGAATGGTTACAGCTCTGATCCAGTCCCTTCACAGTCAAATGGTGGCCAGAGCTCCTGCGAACATGCTGAGCATCTCTCTCCAGCCTCACCCCCCAAGCTGTGCTTCTAGACCTGCCTGCACCTCCGTGGCAACAGACATAGCTCAGGGCAGGTTCATCGGCATCTGTGAAGGGGTACGTCCACAGGACACAGCAGGGTCAGCGCAGGGCCTGGCTGAAGGGAGGGAAACCATCATCATAGGATATCTCGGGTAAAACAAAGGAAACTGTACCACATAATTCAAGCAAAACACGTGAATTTTCATGACAAATCTGAAACCACAAACTGGAAATTAAAAGCTACTGTTACTACAGCAGCTTGCTATTGATCACATTATAGGAAAAAGATGTGAACGAGGACTGTGGGGAAAGAAAATACACACTCAACACACTATGCACCTCCATTCCCAAACACAGTTATAACACTATGGGAGATGTGCTAAGGCAGTACAGCACCACGAATTGCTAATAAAATGCTGGAAATACTTGTGGGTGCGAAAGGAGACTGGTGAGCAGAAGCAATGCACATGTCTCGGGGAGCTAAAAAATGCTTGAGGGTTATAAGCTTTGAAAAAAAAAAGACAAAAACTGAATACTGAGAATAGAGGAATACTATTTTTCTTTCTTTGAGGAGAAAAACAACCATTAGAGTATGCAAGAAGAAACACTGCAGGGTTTGCAACTGCCCTCTAGCACGTGGCACCAAATTGTCTTGTAATTAAAGCTGTTACAGCTCAGATCACAAAATCCAATGCTGTACTATGCCTGTAGCAAAATTATTGATAGAAAGGGACCCTATCAAGTTTATTTCATCCCTGTTACTATTGTCACTGACTGTAAGTAGCAGGACCCATCCCTTTAGGCAGGCCAGAGCACTGCTAGGCTGATGTATCTCTTTTGCTTTTAAACATACATGGAATTAAAAAAAAAAAAAAAAAAAAAAAAAGATTTATTTTTTTCCTTTTACAGATAAGGAAGAAACCTTATTAATGAGGCCTCAGTGGTAGTTACACTGTTGCCACTGCTCTGGAAGAGATGTACACATTTTTTCCCAAGAAGGGTTTAACTGCTTTGTAGATCCATAAAGATATTTCACAGAGAAAGCTTTATTCAATTGGAGCTCTTAAACCTCCTTTGTGAAATGTTGTGGTATTTTGTGAGATATGTGGCCTTTGCTACACACGTGATGCTGGTAGGTTTCTAGGCATGCAAGTTCAAGGGCTTTATTTTTCAGATATGTTTCAATCAATTAAGCTGGATGGTAATGTTGAATGCTCTGTAGAAAGCAAGGAAAACAAAAATAATGGCTGTCTGTCTCTCGCAGAACTAGCGTGATTTGCTTCTGTTGTCTTTGCCTCACTGCTGACAGCATAGCTCAGGCACTAGTTTCAGTGGTCTGAAGGTTTGTGGCCCTGGAATGCTTCTGGTGGGTTTTTGGCTTCATTAGAAGCATTCCTGTGATGTGGGGGATTCCTATCAAAACGGTCATCACCCTCACAGCACCACTTGCTTCCCTACTTTTGCATACAGGCAACTGCTGAGCTACAGAAAACAGCTCTGTGTCTGCAGGGTTCTTCATGGAGGCTTTTGCCTTAATGTTGCATTTCTGCATGCTTGTACAGCCAGCCCCTATGGGGGAGTGAACAAAAGGCCTTTTAGAGGCAATCTTTCAGAATGCTCCTATTGTGCCCTTAATTGCATCAAAGTACACGTGGGCTGTGTGCGGACATAGCTTTAGCTGTAGGTTGATTTTAAGCAAGCCACACATTTTATACCAAAGCAATACATAAAAGCAGGCACAAGAAAGAAGCTTTAATTTAGTCACATTGCTCCAGTAAGTAATAATGCATAGCAAGCAATAATTGGATGCAAGAAGTTTAGAGCAGATGTTCCCTTTACTTTGATTCTCGAGGCAGCACAGTGGCAATTTCTTCCTTTGTAACAGACATAAATGATTCAGTGTTAATAAAAAAAGTTTCGGGCATAGAGTTCTTCAAACACACAGCCGAGGAATAAAACGCATGCTGCTAAATGCAGCGTTGAGCAAGGAAGTTTTCCCCTCCCCACACCGAAAACATTTAGAAAGAGATCTGAGTTGTATCCTCAGATGTAGGGTAATTGATCTAAAACACTTTCTGATTGGTGGTATTCATTATTTTTCTCTCACTCAGGTGGAATTTAGCTCTTTCCCAGAGAGGAGAGGGAATGCAGCATGCTGTGAGTCCCAATGGTGGTTGCTGTCCTGGACTGGCCCCCTGTGAGAGCCCCATGTGAGAGGTGCTGGCACTGAGCTGTTTCCCAGCTATAATGGTGACTGCATGCTGCTAACCAAAACAGGAGGCCACAGTAGGCAGGGATAGGAGAAGACAACAGTGGAAAGTGGGCTTCCCCACCAGCAACTCCACACCACACTCCGATAATCCTGTGGAAGTGAGATAGGAGGTTCCAGGCTGACCCACATCACTGGGACACGTACATGGCAGAACAGAGCTGGGAAGATTCTAGCACAGAAACCCAGTACCATCCCAGCTGCACAAAGTTCCCAGGGGATGGCTGGGAGGGACAAACAGCAGCCTAGGAAATACGGGTTTGGGGTGTGCAGCCGCAGGGCCCCAAAACACTAGAGAAATGCAGTCTCATATCTGGTGAATCAGACAAAATTTTCCTGCCATTTGCTTTCTCACCCATCCTCCACCTTCAGCAGCATAGCTATTCTTCTCCCAGTACACTGCAGTATTATGCAGAGGGAGAGTGGATGAAGATTTTTTTTCCAGAAATGTTTTGCCGGAGCTACCACCAAGGGAGAGCTCTGGGACGAAGCAGATGCAAATTCCCCAAAACTTGTGCTTTCCCAAAACATGAACTGCTCAGCAAAAGCCTTTGCCGGAATAGCCATTCCCTGACGGCCCTGCTATCAGCTGCCCCTCTGACCACTTTACTTCTCTGTTGAGCTGGAGCAGCACCACAGGGATGCAGGAGATGCAAGAAGTACAAATCCACAAATGAAGTAATGGGACTAATGCACAAGATGGAGCTGGAGAGATGAAAGGACATAATTCACCACTAAGTCTGGAGTTAGGCAAGCCGAGTTGCTTTTAGGTGATTGCTCCTTAGGGAAGGGCTTAGGAATTACACCCAGAAAACAGAAGTTGAAAGCTGATAGAGCGGCGTGGACCACATTTCTAAAGGGAGCACATGCCTGATTAATAAAACAACATGCAGTGTGAAGTGACTGCTCTGTGGCAGCCATTGGCTTTGTCCAGCACACAGCTCATGGGCCTCAGCACAGCATTTGGGGCACTTTGGGATAGGATATGATATGCAGATCTCTTAGAGCTTTCTCACAATTTCTGAGGAATTTGTCCACATCTTAGATCACTACACCTGTATCCGAGAACAATTTGATCTTATGTAAGGCCAGAGTGGTCCAACAGAAGGCAAAATGTACAACATTTATGTATGCTGGTAGCAGAAACATAGCTGCACATGTATTTGGTACAGCCACCACAAGCACCGATTTGCTTATCTCCACTCACATGGAACATGCTGGTTTAGTTCATCTCTACCAAGGTATACAGAAGACAGCCAAGGAGGCAGAAAAGGTACAGAAATTAGACCCCAAACCAATACATTCCCACTGTGCAGCAGAGCAGGCTGAGGCTGCAGGCTGGCTTGCAACTGCATCCCAGCACATTCAGTGTTTTTATGCAGAACAAAACCAAATCTAACACAAGTTAGATTCCATAGTTTTTGGTCTGTGGTGTAGGGGGAGGGTGGTCTGGCAGCAAGAACACCCAAGCAGTCCCCTCACCTTCCCTCCAGCCTCCCTGCAGATCCAGGCCTGTGTGGGTCAGAGCTGGGTGACCGAGGCCTTGTGCTTCTGCCCCCGGGATGGAGAGGGTCACAGCAGCAGCTCTAGGCTGTGTTTGCTAGGCAAGAGCAATTACAGCTAGTGTGTGCCTGGCACACACGCTCCCATCCCCTCCCCTCGTGTGCAGGAAGGATCGCAGGGCCAGGGCTGGGAACGTCTCGTCCTGCCAGCACATGAACCATCCTCCCCCGGTCTCCAAGAGGCACAAAGTGACCTCAAGCAGACGGGCTTTGTATCGAGTTCCTGCAGACATCACTGCCTTTATTTACAGCAGAAAATACAGGATGTTACAGATGAGTGGAAAAATGCCGGCTGCCCTGCTGCCTGCAGAGCCCCTCAGACTGGAGAACACTTTTCTTGGAAGTCGGAGGGTCTCCAGACAGGATTAGGAAAGCACACAGTGTGTGCTTTAGCTTTTTCCTTCTCTTTTTGGCCCCACTTGGCTTCAGCTACGCTTCCCTGCGTCCCCCATGGGTACCTCCATGCCTTCCCCCAAACAGGGCTTCCCACAGCCCCTTGTGCTTCACCCTGGGGGATGCTGCCAGCCTCCTTTTGTCAGCGCCATCCCTTTGAGAAGCTGGAAGGCCACCAGCCAGCAGCCTGGCTCCAGCGTCCTGCTGCCAGCGCTGGCAGTGGATGGGCCAGGTCCCAGCAACCCAGGGCAGCCCTGCAGTGCTGGGCAGGGGCTGAACCCCCCCACCCATGCTCATCTTCAAGCTGCACTCACCAAACAGCTTGCTGTTTTACAGTGCCCACCAGCACTCACAAGATGCCAGGCTTTCCCAATAACTGCCAGATAATCCAGACCTACCTCAAGCACTGGTTTCAGAAAACCAGCACATGATTTTTTTTTAACACTCCAGTGTCCACAGGGACCTTTCCTGATATTGCTTACACTGATGTGGCAGGAAAGCTAAAAAGGAGCAGGAGATCTCATGCTCTCATAGTAGGGCATGAGCTACTTCTGTTCTGCACAGCCAAATTGGCTTTAATGGAGCTACACTTAATTTATATCCCCTGAAAAACCTGGCCCAAAGTGCCTTTTAATTGATCTCAATTAGAAACTGTTGATTGGCTGCCCGTAGCATTGGTGACCACAATGACAAGAGCTGGAGGAAAGAGAGACAGATACTATTTTGAAACTACAATTCCATTTTCTGAGCTTGGTAAAATAGCAAGGCAGCGTATCAAATGACATAATATTACTCATATGCTTAAGCACCTGGGTCCTTGATCTTGTGCTTTATAAAGTGCTCTGAGCTGTGCTGTAATTGCCTATAAATACGCTGCTGATCATGCTTAAAGGGACACTGGCAAGGTTAGCAGTCCTACAGTTCGACTTGGTAAAATGACATCCAAAAATAGTTTCATTTTCGGTCTTCCTAAATTACTGGCCTGCATTTTTTTCATGTTTCTTTTCACCAGTCCAGCTCCTTAGGTTAATAAGTTGCCATCTTGAGCAGTCAAGTAAAAGCACTTGGCTGTGAAACCTTTCCCCTGGTGTGAATGGGGACGACCTCTGTTGTTCTTATGGCTTGCAGTAAGGTCACCTCATGTTGAAGCAAACTGTTGTGAAAGACACCTTCAAACAGAGAACAGAGGTTCAGGGAACAGGCCTGGGCAAGCCTGGAGCTGCACAAGGTGCCCATTTTCTAGCCTCTGTCAGTCATTAGTCTTGTCCTAGATGTGCAGAAGGGGAGAGGATACAAAAACTTGCCAAAAGAATAGAACTGTGGAGTTAGAAGGATGAAGCTGTAGGTTCATCACCTCCTCAGCAGTGCAGCTGGGACATGGGGAGGTGCAGTGGGAAGGTCCCAGGGATCAGTGCCCTGTCCCCAGATGTCACCTCTGCCGGTGGCTCTGTGGTAGGAGCACAGTGGGGCAGGAGCTGCATTGGCTGCTGAGTGGTGTTTTGAGCTTAGGCACAAGTGTGGGGTTGGATTTCTTGTCAGGACAGAGTATAAATAGATAACAAATGAAAGATGACTTGGTATTTCCATTTTATGAAGGGCCTGATTTGTTTCAGGGTAAAATAACTCTGCTTCCTCCATGCAGCAGGCCTCCTGCACACTGTGTACTTATGGTGGAAACCTGTGATTTCCTGATAGCCAAACTCATAGCTGCAATCATGTGAGACAGAACAGCTCACTGGCACAGGACACAGTGCCCAGTTTAGGGGTCCACTGAGGGGAGATGGAGGGAGAAACTGTAAGCAAAGGTCATATTCCTAGAGCCTGCATGGCAGGGCATTTTTGGAAAGATGTGCTCAGCTTCTCTATTGCATCGTCCATGAATCTGCCCTGAAATTTCGAAGAGAAGGCTGTTGAGATTCCCTGCAGCCAGGCTCTGCATTCCTTTCTGCTGGGGAGGTGGGAGATTTACTGAGGCCTGGATGTGAGGCAGTGTGTTTGCTGTGCCTGTCTGTCACAGGTGCGTGTTAGTCACAGCACAGGCATTGCCTGAACCCTAGCAACCTGGGGGAAACTCTGGCTGCGTGTAAAAGAAAACAGAAATAACTGAAAACCAAGCAGAGAAGGAAAGTCTCCAGAGCCTGTGACACTGCAGGTACACTGCAGCAGTGGGGCCTGAAACATGGCTGAGCAGCTACTGCGGCCAGTGGCACCCTTGAGTGTGGCAGCTCCTATTCTTCCTGACTTGTCCTTGAGTCACAGGAAAGAAAAGAAAGAGAGAAAAGACAAATGTTTATAGCTAACAATCAGAGCAGACAAAAGCATGTCTAGTGTCAGCATTTCAGTGGGTTGGAAGGCGCACCCCACGCGCCCTGTACCCAGCCAAAGGAACGGGGCAGCGCAGGGCCATGCTTCTGGCACAGGCAGTCCTTGCAGTGTGTGTGCATGTGAGCAGATAAAACTCGGATAAAGTTGTATGCTTCTAACAAAAAAACCCTGCATTTTGAGACCTTGCAATTACGCAGAAATGCTTGAGAGTGCAACCTGATTATATTTTAAGAGTTAGAAACCAGAATAAATACAAAATGAGTTCAAAGTCTGGACATTTTGAAATGTTATGCTTTTTAGACAAGGTTCATATCATTTGAGTTGTTTTGAGCTAAATAGATAATTTTAAATTATTTTCATGAACATTGTAAAGTTTGCTTTTTTTTTTTTTTTTTTTTTTTTTGGTAGGTTTATCCCATAGAAGTGCATCTAAAGAAATAAAGCCAGTCATAAAGCTATGGTCAATTCTGTGTTGTGGCTATACAGGAAGAAAGTAAGCAAGAAGGAAATGTAGAGGATTAGTGTGACAATAGTTACATTGCTTATACATGTGTATACTACAATAATAACAGGAAAGTGATGGCAACCTTGCAGTTAAAATAAATATCCAGCATCTTATGAGATAGGTTTGTATTCTGTATTTACCAAGCTGAACAATGCCAGTAGGATCTGAAATATTCTGTACACTGTATATTCTGTCTGATTTATTTAAGTTCTGTTTTTTTGTCTTTTTCATTCAAAATTGTGGCCATGCCTGATGTTTACTGAAGGAACCCAAGCTCTAAACACCTGGAAGCTTAGACCATGAGTGTGTAAGGGACATTCATTAATTTTCTGTCAGTGCTTTATAATGGGCCATATAGCTTTTCCCACTATAATGGACATATACGTTCAACAGTTTTATTGTATGTTGGTGCACATTATTTGGCACAGCTGCTACAGAGACACTGCTGAACTGGTGTTTCTCTTCCATGACAAACACCTATTAAGCAGTCAGCATAAACTCTTCTTGTTACAGCATCTGACATCACCCTCAGGGCAAGCGGACACAGAACAGCGATTGCTGAATTGCATATGAAAATTATAGTTTTATTGTCTACACAACTGAAGGTTTAACTCTGATTCCTGCTCGAGTCAGTTCTGCCATAAAGAAGCAATTCTTTCACGGAACAAACAAGCACAGTACACCATTGTAATCAAAGGAACAGGCACTATTTATGTGTTGGAAAGACTTGTTCACAATAGTACTAACACTCTAATGCCCCAGAAGCCACTATTTTAGCAGCTGTACAGAAAAAAAGCATGACTAACAAGATGCCACACAGAGTCAGACACAGGTTTTTGGTTATTTTTAAACACAAATGGAATCATCCCATTTGATACCACTCAGTTTAATATGCACGACTGGTAAGTAGGGATCATGTACTTAATGTTTATATAAGCAGTTTCTCCACCGTAGCGCTCAAAGGCTTCCAGTGTCTCTTGAATCAGATCTCCAATATTTTCACGCTTCTGCTGGCTGTAGTCTATCCCATCGCCTGAATTAACTGATCAATAAAAGAAAAAGGGGGTGGGGGAAAAAAGATTATATTAAATTTGCTGTTACACTTTGAAATAATTACATAGACAATTTCATGTCAGTCACTATGCCTCTATTAGAAACTTTTTCTCTTTAAGGCTCTGCTCAGGCTCCCACTTTGTACGCCTTCAAAAGCTGTTTATGTTTGTGTTACTTCAGTATCCAAGTGAAAATCCAAATAAACACTAAAAAAACCACATTGTATTATAAGATATGGATGGACTCTGTTACACAGCGAATCTCTTAAAACCATTGCTACATTATTTCATAACATTGCTTATTTGGGACTGAATTCTACTGCCAGATGCGTAAATGCTTATCTACAGAATGTGACTTCAGCTATAATTGCTGTGCTTTGAAATCTTAAATAGGCACTGTTTTGGGACTGTTCCATGTGTACATCCTATTCACAGGCAATGCTGTTTCTGGTTGAGGGGATGTCATTTGGTCTAGAAAAGATGTTTGGAGTACAGGACAGTGCTCATTCAACTTCTGCTCCCTGAAAATTGTGTAAAACTAAGTCAGTGTCAAGAAGACAAATCATTGCTGCCCCTACATGCTGCACCGTTTACTGCTTTTTTTCTCTAACATGGAGTAGCAAGGGTGGCACACATTTATAGACACAGAGCGTAATTATTCAAAAGATGTGCAGTGTAAATAACTGTCAGAACACAAAATACATAAGTAAGAAATGATGCTGAGATTTTAAAGAGGAAAATACATTCTATTTCATTTTAAAACAGTACTCTGAAAACTTCCTTAATATAGATACACTCTCAGACATAAAAACTAGTTTGTTAAGAGTAATATACACTGAGCATGAGCAGTGTGGTGGCCAGGCTGTCACACTGCTGGGGGCAGTCCACACACAGTCAGCCAGCGGTCTCGCTCCAGGTGGTGGTGGCAATGTGCCCATGACACACATTTACCATTTCACGTACCTCCAGTTACTTATTACAGTCTGAGCCAGCAAAGGATGTGTTAGTCAAGACAACACAACCAACTTTTTCTGTAATGCCCGTCTTTCACGTTAGAAACATGGTGAACACAAGTGTGAGGGAAGGTTTTGCTTCCAATGCTGGTTCCACATCACAAGTCCTATGGGGTGCAGATGCACCCCACTCTTACATCCCTTCCTTAACCCAAGCTCAAGGATCTGAATGTTACATTTGTGACTCTTTACCACCATGCTCATGAAGCAAAGCCAAAGAATACTGAGATAAAAATCACCCTTTTGCTGAATTGTCATGTAAAATATTTTATTACATTCCAAGTTAATAATGTATATATCAGTTTTTTGAACATTTACACAAAAACAGATGTGACATGCAAGGACTGAGCTTTGGATTAGAAAGGCATTAAATTATTCTTGAGGGTTACTCTTAAACACACAGACACATTCTTATAATTAAACAATTTATTTCATGGATGTGAAAAGCCAGAGCTGTTGTACCAACATTTACTTTAATTAATTGACAATAATTTTAGAAATAATAGATTCTGGGAGTGACAGAAAACAAGAAATATTAAAGAAAACGGGATTAACTTATACAAAATTAAAAAAAATAAAAAATCAAACCTCCCCCCTCCCCCCCCCAATTAGTAAAACAACAACAACAACAACCAAAACCATTAAAATGGAGTCTAGAATGGACATGGTTTGCTCTTGCAGAAAACACCTGAGATCAATTGTACCTCCTCCTTCATTTGTGTTGCATGTGCACTGCCAGCACTCCCTAAAACACCTGGAGCTGCTTCTGGTTTCACCAGACTGGGCAAAGGAACCCCTAAATCTCGACCTAAGTCTTGGCAAATATGCAAAGGAATTACTGACTTTCCAACCACTTGTCTATTATCTGTAATTTTAAGCCTACACACATGCTCTGTTAATGAGCTTACACAGCTTTCATCATTCTTTCAAAGATGTAGTAAAAAAAATCTACTCTGGAAGTAATGGTGATACACTGCATATGGAGAACTAAGCAAGTTTGGAAGAGGACAATAAGATGCAGGGATAGTTCTGGTAGCAAAAGCATTTTCCAGAATCCCATGTTATAGTCTTTTACATTAGAGCACAGTGTATGATAAATGATGACTTAGGTCCTTGATCAAAAGGTGCCTAAGACAATGAGGCAATGGTAAAGGAAGTAATCTGCAATGGAAGACAAGGTGCGATGTGCAGACCTTCATTATCATTTTTTCCAGCAGACCATCTGTGCTGTGTGAAGGTTTGTATCCTCGAGACAGGCATAATTCACATCAAGGTCATGACACAAGTTACGACTAACAATACCAGAAAGGTTATGTCAGCACTGAGGTCACTTGGTAAGTAGTAAAATAGCTACCCTGTGCAGTTATAGGAATTAAAAAATCTTTCAGACAGAAAGATAACAATTAACCCAACAGGACAGCATCCACCAAGTGGATGAGTCAGAATGATCAGCTCAATGCACCTAAGGGTAAATATCTAGTCATAATAATGATGACTAGCTGGAAAAAAATAGCTACTGAAGTATAGTGGTCTCAGCATGCCCTTCTCTGATTTGACTTTAATTCCAAGTTAGTTTGCATGAGGAGCCAACTTTGTCAGCCACAAAAATGTTGCATATGTAAAGTGTGAACATGGATCTGATTCAAGTTCTTTATGAAGTTGTCCTTTGTGAGGGAGAATAAATCAACATGAAAATGCTAGAAAGAACATTTGTCAGATTGATCTCAAAGTAAAATGTCTGGCAAATTCATCATGCACCAAGAGCTCTTTTCAGAGCAAATGTTATTATTGCATTTAGAAGAAACTCATTGAAGCACTAGTAACAGATCTAGAGGATTAAAATCCGGAAAACATCTCATTTTCTCTTTCTGGATCAAAAACCCAGTTCCCAGTCTCCTAAATCATGCACAAAGGGCTTTGTGGTCCTTGAAAGTGAAGTGAAAAGCTTGGCACCTGTCAAGACCTGCGCAGGCTGACGGAACCAGCCAGCTCCGTGCCAGCTGCTGTAGCTGAGGAAACCCTGCTCAGACCCGCAGGGACCAAACTCAGCACTTGGCAGGGAGTGGAAAAGAATTTGAATTGTGCTTTAAAATGTGGTTTGCATTTGAGTCTAGACATGTTTCTATTCATGATTCAGGATACTGAAGAAAATCTAGTGTTATTTGTATTCCATTTCATTTAATTTTGATTTTTTTCTATGGTAATACTACAAATATAAAATTGTATTGCATTAAAGAAGCAAGTTTCTCTCAAATCATTAAGTGCTTCACAGGGCAGTTTTTAAATCCTGGTGTGAGCAAGAAAGGTAAACCAACCCTTGAAGCTCGGGCAGATGTTGAAGTTCTTGCCTCTGGATATTTGTTAGCATCTGAAAGCGGCCTTGGTATTCTTTCAGATTATTAGACATCACATTAAGGCAGGCAAGATTTCAGATAGGGCTTTATTAAAAAAAAATCTCTGGAATACATCACAGCACCTCCTTGTAAGTCACAGATTGAATTGAATACCTCAGATAGGTATAGGGATAGGAATGTCATAGATTCTATTAGAATTTTCCTAGATGCTAGATGTCCAAGGAATGCTTAGTGTTAGAGGACAGAACAATACTGAAATTCAGAAATTTCTGAAGACAACATGAAGGAAGACCCATATCCACAGCTTAAATGATTTTTGTAATTCAATTGTGATTCAAAGACCATTCCTATGTTCTTTACTGATGAACTTACAAATACATGTACACACACATTGATTTCAAATTGTCTTGGAACAAGAGGATCTTAGCAGGAATTTTTGAACTAATACTAGTTACTGGTAGAGTGATACACATTTTGTTCATTGCTTTTTTATTTATTTTCCTTCCTTCCTTCCTTCCTTCCTTCCTTCCTTCCTTCCTTCCTTC